>NC_088307.1:24431096-24661006 GCF_032854445.1 Liolophura sinensis
TGAGACGCCATTACCTAACAAATGAACCCAAATCAGGCGCACGAATCAACCGAACTGAGACGCCATTACCTAACAAATGAACCCAAGTCAAGCACATGAGTCAGCCGAACTGAGACGCCATTACCTAACAAATGAACCCAAATCAGGCGCATGAATCAACCGAACTGAGACGCCATTACCTATCAAATGAACCCAAGTCAAGAACATGAATCAACCGAACTGAGACGCCATTACCTAACAAATGAACCCAAGTCAGGCGCACGAATCAACCGAACTGAGACGCCATTACCTAACAAATGAACCCAAGTCAGGCGCACGAATCAACCGAACTGAGACGCCATTACCTAACAAATGAACCCAAGTCTTGCTCATGAATCAACCGAACTGAGACGCCATTACCTAGCAAATGAACCCAAGTCAAGCGCATGAATCAACCGAACTAAGACGCCATTACCTAACAAATGAATCCACAGACACTTTACAAGTGTAACAAGCACTAATGTTTATCAACCACTTTGTCTTATATTTGGCATTATCCAACAAACCGTGTTTCAGAAATGTAGTCAAATGACTACAGATGTGCCCTGAACCATTCATACATATTGGTGGGATTTGAAGTTTACTGAGGACATATCCAAATAATTCCCTCCAGAAAAACACGCACTCGATGGTCGTAAGAATCAGTCTTGTTGCCAAACTGTCTTGTACCCATCATCAAGCAACGCAATCCCATGGAATTGCATGACAACCGACACTTTTTGCAGCTCGAACATTTCACCCTTTAAACGCTAGAGCAAAATAGCGTTTCCGAAACAGCCGGAGAAGTTTCCGTCACAATGACGATTATTTCGGATGGCTCTTTAGCTTTTGATTGGCCACCAGTCTAATCATCTCTAATTGCGTGGCGCCATCAAGAGGGGGCCGGAAGTGGCTAATGACCCAGGACGAGACAGTCTTGACTGGCACTGACTCGTTCCCTGCCAGGAGGTTATCGAGTCTGCCCATGTGCTGTTCACGTGTTGTCAGAACACTATCACTTAGATCAGCACAGTGTCTTCAGATCGTCTTAGGTTTTCCTGAGATTCTGTAATTTTAATAGTCCTGTGTTGAATGACACTGAAAGCGGGTTCCTTCTTGCCAAAAAATCTTCCACTGATGCACTAATTTCCATGCGTATCTCTGAATTCTTTTTGCACTTAATATTGATGTTTTAAACGCCTTCACGTAAAAGACTGTGCATTTGTGCCGTTCAGAATATTTCACCTTTTCATTCCTGAAACAGCGTGCCTAGATATATCTTTTGGAATGGTGAGTCCATGCCGCCAAAGTGCTGCCGGCATTTAAGTATCATGGTGAAGACACCTGACGTGACACTCCATCCAGTCACAGTATATACAGACACCGGACCAACCAGTCCTGGTTTCCTTGCTCTAACCTCTCAGTGCTAAGCGTCAAGCCAGGCAGCAACAAGTACCATTTTCAAAGACTTTAATATGACCCGGTCCGGGTTTGATCCCAGGTCCCCAGACTTCGAGGCGGACACTCAAACCACCGAAGCGGTCTTGTTATATTATGATAATTATATAGTAAAGAAAGCCAGTAGTAAAGAAAGAAGTTATACCAATTAGTCAGTTGTAAAGAAAGTAGTTATACCAATTAGTCATTGGTAATAAAAGTAGTTACTTCAATTAGTCACGGTCTGGCATCAACCTGCGGATGGTCGTAAGTTTCCCCCGGGCTCCGTCCGGTTTCACCCCACCATAATGCTGGCCGCGGTCGTGTACGCGAATATTCTTGAGTACGGCGTAAAACACCAATCAAATAAATAAATAAATCAATTAGTCAGTTGTAATGAAAGTAGTTATACCAATTTGTCAGTAAGAAAGAAAGTAGTTATACCAATTTGTCAGTAAGAAAGAAAGTAGTTATACCAATTAGTGAATAGTAAAGAAAGTAGTTACACAAATTAGTCAGTAGTAAAAAAGTAGTTATACCAATTAGTCAGAAGTAAAGAAAGTAGTTATACCAATTAGTCAGTAGTAAAGAAAATAGTTATACCAATTAGTGGGTAGTAAAGAAAGTACTTGTACAAATTAGTCAGTAGTAAAGAAAGTAGCCGTGCTAATTAGCCAGTGGTAAAGGAAGCAGTTATAACAATTAGCCAGTAGTAAATGAAATAGTTATACCTATTAGTAAGTAGGAAAGAAAGTAGTTATACTAATTAGTCAGTAGAAAAAACATAAGTTATATCAACTAGTAGTAAGAAAATCCGCGGAGAAAAATACACCAAACGCAGCAGAGGAACACGTGGCCATGGACGTGAAATTATGTCACAAATTCATACTTCAAAAATGGACTCGAATTTTAAGTCGACCATGCAATGTTTATTTATCAGTGTTGTAAAATGTTTTTGTATGCATTTCTTCGATTGCTGTGAGCCGCTTCGGTGGCCTAATGATTAGAGCGTCGGCCTCAAGGTCGTGAGATATAGCAATTTGGCGGCATCGACATGCCCTGCTACAAGAGGATACACTGTATGTACACACACTCAACGACTCATCGTCGTCGTATGCCTGAATAATTGTTCAGTGCGGTGTGAAACCCCAAGCACATATACCTGCATACATTGGTGTGTAATTCTTTACTTAGAATTCTTCACTTACATGACTATACAGGTTCATGGGTGGAGCAGACGTGCGAAGACATGCATGGAGAAACAATTATGATTGGCCCCCGAAGGACCACAACCACTGAAAAGTAGCGCATGCGCTCTGGAATTGGTGAATGTCGAGTAGAGAGGTCCTTGCCACTTGGCTCAAAGGAGAAGTAAAATGGTATGAGAAGTAAAATGGTATGGTACCCATCATTATCGATTAATATCATTAAACCCGATTACCAAGGGATAAAGAACGTACAAAGCCTACCCCCAAAAGTAAATTCGTTTGCATGCTCCAAACTTGATTCGCCCATGTTGTTTTTGTTGCAGTAAGTGTTCACAGTCGATGGTGCCATATTACAGAACAATCTCTCTCGGTCCACTGGTCGAACTGTTCGGTCCCACATCGGCCTGTGTCGTCCCGCATCCTTCTTTAGTCGTTTTTCCTTTGCTCTGCGGTTTTGAAACCAGACCTGCACAACGCGCATGTCCAGACCGGTGTCGCTGCTGAGTTTTTCCCGCACGTGCCGACTCGGCTTGGCGCTTTTGGTGTAGGCGGATTTCAGGGCCTCCAGCTGTGTCGCCGTTATGGTTGTCCTCGGGCGTTTGATGCCGCTGTCAGAATCACCGCTTCTTGAATCTGAAAACCCGCATGTTTAAAATGTTTTCTTCAAAGCAAAACCGATGTTGTCCAAACGACAGAGTGGAGGTTCAACACTCGTCAAAAAAAAAAGAATTGCTTTGTGACTTTTGTTTTAGGTTGTTTTGGAAATCGATTTTCCGCTTATCGACCTGAAACCCCCGATTTATGGTTTACGAAAACTATGCATCGAAACAGACATTCGTATACCAGCAATCAGTAAGAACGTTCCAGGTCAATAATCGCCAGGTCAATTCCCAAAAACCATGCATAACCCAAACTACCTAAGAACTAAGAAAGTATATTAAGTACGAAAATGGGACGAATCATTCATTATTATTTTGCAAAACTTGACGCTCAGAACGCACGCGTAAATGGCGTCGAGACGTATGCATTTATTATTATTTACAAGATCGCAAAAACGAATTCTTTCTAGGTTATTTGTCCGAAAAAATTCACTTTTACGTTGTGGAGGACATGTGCCAGAGAACAAAGGAAACCTCTGCTTTGATGGCTTTCTTTACAGCTATATAAGAACAAGGCCTCACACTGGTTCCGATCGTTGGAGCACTGGTTCGTTGCGAATTTCGGCTGTGACCCAATGGTTGGTAACTAGCTTTTGGTTTGGAGTCACAAAGTTTTCTTAGATATCTATATCATCAAATACAGTAGTTTATTCTGGGTATAGATTAGTCCAGATTTCCTCCACTTATAGGCTGCTACCATGCACATGAATAAGTCTAAGCTAAAAATTCTAGGAATATTAAACCACAATAACATAAATAAATCAATCAATAGATCGAAAAAAGAGTGCCTCGTATTGGTGGTTGTTATTGTTATATACGGTAGTAATGAAGACTTACCTCTGCCATCAGATGAATAGGTATCAAAATCACTCTTGCAAACCAACTTCCGATTTTCCAGAAGATAAAACTGGTCTCCAGTGGCAAACGTTTGTGAACAGACAGAGCACGTGAAACACCGAGTGTGATATACATGCGACTGCGCACGCCGTACCACCTCTGTTGGTGGGATACCTTCTTTGCATCCGGCACATTTGCACCCGTACTTCCTGAAAGGGATGATCGCTTTTTAAAACATGTTTTATTGAATATTCCAGTACATTTTAGGCCACGTACATAGCAAAGATTTATTTGCATAAATATAATTAATTTGTTCGTACATTAAACTAAGCTGCTAGATAAAGCAGAATTAACACTTAGAATGAAACCCTAATTTTGGTACAAGCGACTGGATTTCATTGGTTAAGTATGATCATTTCCCTTCTATCACACGGTTGTCACTCCTCTAGTTTTACTCTCCATACTGTAGTCTTGTTTTCCTATATTTTTTCCTGTATGCAAATGTTATGCTGTGTTCGTAAATGCTTTTCTCAGCTGATGTACACACAAAATAACGTAAAGAGAACTTGAAATGCCCCCCTCACAGCAATCTCACCACTACGAAAGGTTTTCCAATATTTAGGGTGATCGTATACAAGTACTTGGCACAATTCATGTAAATCCCAAGCCTAAAAGCGTCTTAGTCTGGATTTTAAGAATTGCTGATCATTGACCATAAATATTGTGAGTCCGAATACGTCCTGAGAGAGTTTCATTAGCCCGTCAACCCGACCTCTAATTACCTTGATAGCTTAATTGTTGACTCAGACCTAGTGCCTGTGCTAATTGCCCCACAATCGTCCTGTCTCTGACTAATTAGGCAACATTTATCCTGACCGGCGTCTGGACAGTTTAGCAAGGTTGCTGGCTGGCCAATAACGGAAACATTGACTTACATATATAGATGTAGACTGTACTCCATCATACCCATGAGATCTGATCTTAAAGACAAAGAGCTGACTTCCTCTCCGACCGTATGTGGGAAGGTCTGTCACCAACCTGCGGATGGTTGTGGGTTTTCCTCTGTGCCCTTTGCCCGGTTTCCTCCCACCATAATGATGGCCGCCGTCGTACACGTGAAATATGTGTACCTGGCACAACATTATCCCTGAAGCATATCAGCTTGACAGTATTTATCACACAGCCTCCTCTGTGGATGTAGGTAAGGAATAGGACGGTTGACAAGTACTCGATGAAGGGCGGTGACTATCTCCGGACGGTAGGCTTCCACAACACTTAAAATTAATTTGTGTCAGATTTCCTTGAAAACATCCTCCACACAGAAGATCTGATCCTCATTTTCTAACTTTTGCCACACTTAATTTTCCTCGGGAAAAAGGATCTGATCCACCTTGCATTGGGTTGCCATTAACCTCCAGCTTGTGTTTACCTGGACAAATCTTCGACACAGATCTGATCCGTACTGAATCAAACTATCCTTAACGTATAGGTTGTGTCAGACTTATCGAATACACCGAAGGGTCCTGCATATGGCGTGGACATATCTCGCCTTGTAGCAATTGTTAGATCCTGCGTATTCTGTGACGATCTCAATCAACGTCACAAGTTATTACTGCAAAAACTAGTGTGTCAAGGTTATTCCATCAAACGCCTTCACTCCAAGTTTCTTAAGTTTGACAATGAGTATTGCATGACTCTTTGCATGATTCCGTCCTATTTTCGTACTTTATATACTTTCTTAGTTCTGTGGTGGTTTGTGTTTTACGTCGTTTTGGGAAATTGTCGTGCGATTATTAACCTGGAACGTAATTATTCGTTGACGGCTGGTATACAAATGTCTGTTTCGACGCATAGATTACATGAAGAAATCTTCCCCAGATAGTGTCTGATACATTTTAAATCAGATATCCCTTCACATGCAGCTTGTGTCAGACTTACTTAAAGAGATATTCGACACTAAAGATCTCATTCGGTATGGATCAGATCATCTTCAACATCAAGTTTTTATCAGATTAATTTGAAGACCTTCTGCGCGCAGAAGAAGAGATTTTCCTTTGACCCGATCCTCCTTTTCATTCAGCTTGTGTCAGACTTATTTTAGCAAATTCCTGGCATAGAAGATCTGATTTGCCTTGGATTGGGTCATCCTTCACATCCAACTTGAACCGTTTTCATTACTTTGATTACATGTGATAGCTATGTTAAATATGACAACACATCCTTTGCGGTAAGTATAGACCAGTGACGTCTAATGAATAGAGATTTTCATCAATTCAGTATTATTTCTTTTGCTAAGTGTGGCTTAACCCATAGTGATAGAGACTGTAAATGTTGCTACTATTGAAATATTCACATAGGCAGTTAGAATAAATCTCAAAATGACGTAAACTGATAAAATGTCGAATTTCACCGGTAACAGGAACATCATACTCTGATTTCCTCAGTTAAAGAAAACAATTTGCTGGCTGATCGACTGATTGACTGATTTCCTCAGTTAACGATCTTCATACCAGCTTCTGTTTACTCTTTTGTTTGAACTCGACCTGATCTGTAGGTGGAAATATTCTTCAGTGCGGCGTAGAACACCACCTTATTAAATATTTATTCATAATATCATATCCTTTTGACTTTTATGGTGTTTGTAATATTGTGTCAAACGTACTTGAAAAAATCCTCGGCACAGAATATCTCATCCCCCTTGGAGAAACATGATGAAGAAAGTGTCACCCCACAGGCGGTACACGTCAAGCAGTGCGGGTGGTATGTGCGGGTCAACACCTTCAGGACATACCTACCCATTATAGCCTGGCCACATCGGGAACAACGGAGTGGCGAACCTGAAAGGCGATTGTTTGACTTGATGACTGGCTGATGAAGTGAATGATTGATTGATCGATTATTGCTGTTTAACGCCATGCTCTTAAACCAGAAGTTTTCAGTTTTCAATGTATCCGGAATAAACCACCGACCTTTGACAAGCTACTGAAGAACTTTCCCACGGGTGTATACTGCCAGAAGACAAGCCGTCTTCCATAAATATTTAGACTACGCAAACGGCTATACGGATGTGGTCAACCGCTTACTATCACCAAAGCGGCTACAAACAATTTGCTGGCTGATTGACTGATTTCCTCAGTTATAGATCTTCATACCAGTTCCTGTTTACTCTCTTGTTTGAACTCGACCTAATCTCTAGGTGGAAATATTCTTCAGTGCGGCGTAAAGCACCACCTTATTAAAATATTAATTAGATTTGATTTATTTGATAGGTTTTTTACGCCGTACTCAAGAATATTTCACTTATACGACGGCGGCCAGCATTATGGTGGGGAGAAATACCGGCCAAACACCCGGGCAAACCCATGAGCATCCGCAGGTTGTTGCCAAACCTTCCCACTTACTCTTATTAAATAAAATGTTTGTCTATTGGAATTTAAGCTTAACGTCGCTTTCAACATTATTGCGATCACGTAATGGCAGTGTAGTTGGCTGGTTGGTTGGTGTTTGGGATATTGGCGTGTACCAGTTCCCTGGTGGGGCTGGTTTACCTCACAACCATATGAGTGTCTACGAAACTTCTGTATATTGTCATTTTTATTATTGTGCTCTAATTACACAGATAACGTGGTGAGATTTTTATTTGGCATTTTAGTCACCAAAGTTTTATACATTACACATACAAATATACACATATTTCAGACTCTGATACAATGTTTCGTCGAGACATACGTCCACATACGTCCTTGTTTCATCCCACATTCAAACTTTTGTAACAGAGACATAGGCTGAAACATTATCAAAACTAGAACCTGGAGGTCCGAAATGCCCCACCACCAAAATCCACCCCACTCCACCCCCACCCCCACCCCCAGCATGTTCCAGAATAAGAAATAATAATCGGGCCGTCATTACTATTAAGTATGTAGATGTTTATACGATATGAAAGGTACAGGCAAAGTTTCAGCGAAATTGATGAAATACTTTAGCAGGAGATGCAAGGTCAAAATCTGTGTACTTGAAAATCCATTATTGCACTGAGTATCTGAACGGGAGTAAGAATGAAAATAATTACTCGATTGTCAGTATACTTACACACTCACAAGTTTACATGATAGGGAAAATGTAAGATAAGTTTCTGGGAAATAGGTTCAGCACTTTAAGAAGAGTTGCATGGGCAAAATCTGAATACATGAGAAAGTACTACTGGGACCTAAATGGAGGTAATTATGAAAATAATTACTTGATTGCCATTAACCTTAAGACGCAGAAGTTTTAGTTGATACAGGCAAAACGTATGTTAGGTTTCATCAAAATCGGTGCAGTAAGTTGGGAGGAGATGGATGGACAAAATTTTGTTTACAGACAACTGGACACAGGGACAGGCAGGGTGATTCCAGAATACACCCTTCCTCCCCTTCGCTGAGGGGGTTATAATTAAATATGTTTTCAAATAGTTAATATATGAACAATGGAGATATACGCTTCTGAACATGATATGAAATATGAACAAGGGAGATTTACGCTTCTGAACATGATATGCATTATGATCAAGGGAGACACACGCTTCTAAACATGATATGAAATACGAACAAGGGAGATATACGCTTCTGAACATGATATGAAATATGATCAAGGGAGATATATGATTCTGAACACGATATGGAATATGAACAAATGCAAATTGTGACCGTATAAATCGATGACCAATGTAAGTGGATGTATCTGAAGGTTTCCCTTACCTGTCGTGTAACCCTGCGCAGAGCTTTGTCCTTTCAACTCTTCCGTTTCCAGAGTTTTGCCGGACGATGGTCTCGTGTCATCACGAATAACTTTATGTCCCGAAACACTTTGAAAGTCATTGGATTCCGGTGAATCAGACATGTTTGATGTCGGCGTGCTAGCTTTGAGAGAGGTTGTGACCTTTTAAAAAGACTTTGGGAGAAATGAAAATAGCCGAAAACAAGTGAAACAGGGTATCGTCTTCATTGATCCAAAGTCGCCGTTCATTTGTACATATGCTCGTTCAACAACAGTAATGTAGCTGAATCCGTTGCATCAGTTTGCTCAATCCCTGTCTCTGTAAGATCAGCGGGGGACTTGGATCGTCTCACGAAATCAAAGACATACGAAGTGTTCCAACAGGCCACTTGGTTCGTCCAAGGTCGATATTTTCTTATTGCTAACTCCCTATTAAGCCACACTATTGCCGGAAAATGTCAGTTATAGACGCCACATAAGGCCTCTTCTGAGTGGTATTTGATAGGTCGAGACCCGGGCCAAAATATGCGCCAATTAAATTACACCTCGCATGATGAATCCTAGTGATAAACAAATGCGATTGCACAAGACAAAGGATTTGCTCGCAAGAAATCTCTATTTCCATGAAAAGATGTTACACAGAGATGAGCTCACCAAAGGAGAAAACCGTTTAACTAGCGGTCTTACTCATGTTCATCCAGTGTTTTTATCGTTTTTATTGTTATTATTATTAAGTTCTGTGTTATGAAAATGATTTCGAAATTCTCTTTTCGCTACATAGACTTCAGAATACGGTAGAAATGTTGTTAATATAAATGAAGGCGTACAGCATAGAGAGCAAGACCAGAGTAGCTATGACTGTGATAGCTGGCAATGGCCACTTGTAAGCGGTGAAATACGGCCTCTTTGTCATTGCATAGTGTTCCGTGTATTTAGGTGTTATTACTGACATTCGTATTCCAGCCGTCAACCATAATGGACGTTAAGGGCCAATAATCGTAAGACAAATTTCTAAAACAACGTAAGCCACCAAAGTGCTAATAAAGGCTGTAAGAGAACAAATTATGAATTTATCCGTGGAAACAGACATTGGTACACCAGTCGTCAACCGATAAGGACGTTCCGGGATGCATTCGTTCAAAGAGAAGTCATCAACAGTTTTCATTGTTGACAGAAAGAGGTAAGGAACGTTCAACGCGAAGAAATTAAATCATTGTTCAAATCGTTTAGCATATTAGTTCATAATAATGGATTTTCGTTTATCAAAATATGTATTTCATTTGCACTTTAATTACAAGTGTTAATTTATCCAACGTTGCGTTCAACATAATAAATATGCAGGCAATATGACCTATTCTATTCCGGGGAGGTTGTTTGGTGTATTATTATATGTATCTATGTTAGATTCCAGGGTATGTAGATATATGTACTTTTTTGGCAACACTATAGATATTTTCTGCAATTACCTACATGTCCGTTACACACCTGTCGATATGTATGTAAAGATGTACGTGAATCTCTTTTGTTACCATTACATACGTCTTGTTACATACGCCAGATTTCAATGCAATGCTAGACAAAATCATTCATACAATACAATGGTAGCCGTAAGTATTCATATAATACAATGGTAGCCATAATCATTCATACAAGGGTAGCCATAATCAATCATTCATTACAATGCTAGCCATAACCAATCATACAATACATTGATAGCCGAGATAATTCATACAATACAATGGTATCAATAATCTATCCTTCAATACAGTACAATGGTAGCCATGATCACTCATACAATACAATGGTAGCCATAGTCACTCATACAATACAATGGTAGCCATAATCACTCATACAATATAATGGTAGCCATAGTCACTCATACAATACAATGGTATCAATAATCTATCCTTCAATACAGTACAATGGTAGCCATAATCACTCATACAATACAATGGTAGCCATAGTCACTCATACAATACAATGGTATCAATAATCTATCCTTCAATACAGTACAATGGTAGCCATAATCACTCATACAATACAATGGTAGCCATAGTCACTCATACAATACAATGGTAGCCATAGTCATTCATACAATACAATGGTAGCCATGATCATTTACACAATACAATGCTAGCCATAATCACTCATACAATACAATGGTATCAATAATCATTCCTTCAATACAATGATAGCCATAATCACTCATACAATACAATGGTATCAATAATCATTCCTTCAATACAGTACAATGGTAGCCATAATCACTCATACAATACAATGGTAGCCATAATCATTCATACAATACAATGGTAGCCATAGTCATTCATACAATACAATGGTATCAATAATCATTCCTTCAATACAATGATAGCCATAATCACTCATACAATACAATGGTATCAATAATCATTCCTTCAATACAGTACAATGGTAGCCATGATCACTCATACAATACAATGGTAGCCATAGTCATTCATACAATACAATGGTAGCCATAATCATTCATACAATACAATGGTAGCCATAATCATTCACACAATACAATGCTAGCCATAATCACTCATACAATACAATGGTATCAATAATCATTCCTTCAATACAATGATAGCCATAATCACTCATACAATACAATGGTATCAATAATCATTCCTTCAATACAGTACAATGGTAGTCATAATCACTCATACAATACAATGGTAGCCATAATCATTCCCACAACACAATGGTAGTCATAATCATTCACACAATGCAATGATAGCCATAATCATTCATACAATACAGTCATATCCATAATCATTTATACAATACATTACAAGCCGTAATCAGTCACACATTACAATTATAGCCATAATCATTTATACAATACACGCCAAGCCGCGATCACTCATACAATACAATGGTAGCCATAATCATTCATACAATACAATGGTAGCATGATCATTCACACAATACAATGGTAACCACAATCACTCATACAATACAATGGTAACCACAATCACTCATACATGTACAATACAATGGTAGCCATAATCATTCATACAATACAATGGTAGCCATGATCATTTACACAATATAATGCTAGCCAAAATGATTCATATAATACAATGCTATCAGCTTTAAACTTTCTACAAGTATTTTAATGGTTGTATTTTAATGTCTTTCAATCTATATATGATGCAAAGTACTCTAGGCCTCAAAACAGACATTCGTATACCAGCCGTCAACAAAAATGGATGTCCTAGGTCAATAATCGTAAGGCCAATTCGCAACACAGCGTTCAATGACAGCCACCAAAGAACTAAGAAGGATATAAAGTACAAAATTAAGACAGATCCATACAAAGAGAAGCAGTCAGCAGTTTTCAGTGCTGATGTTTGGAATGAAACAAGGTATGTTCAAAGCAAATGAATGAAATCAGTATCCAAATCGTGTATCATACTGTAGTTTATAAGTTACTAAAAATATGTATCTCAGTTCCCCTTTGAATGCAACTGTCCATATATTTAAGATGGCAATCTATTTCAACACGACGAAGATACCGCCCCTGTCTCCGGGTTTACCGGGATTAGACACATTTATGATATTCTGGACTCTCCGTCTACACAAGAACCATTGTAAAACTTATGAAACTTAGAGTGATTGAAATGGTGATATATGTAATAAAATTACACAATAAAAATAAGTGTTTCGTTTTTAAACACATTTCTGTTACAGTTTGCAAACGCGTCCTGGCGATAATTCCTAAAAAGATGTCTTTATTAAAGTAAACATATAAGATGATTACGCAGTAATGTGGTGGAAATTTTCAATAAACAAATAGCCCAGTAAACATGACGGTGTATATACATGTATTAAGTGTAAAAAGCCGATAAACATGTAAACGTGCATAATATAAGAAACATGTGACATGGTTACGTAGTAAACATTTGTCATTTATTTTGTCCGGATATAGAATTTCTATATATGAAGAAATACCTTCTTGCTGCCATTTTACTATTCGATTTCAGTTTGAGACCGCCTCTGTGGCCTATTGATTAGAGCGTCCGCCTCGTAGTCGGGAGACCTCGGGATCAAACCTTGGTCGGATCATCTCAAAGACTTAAAAATTGTACTTGCTGCTGCCTCACTAGGCGCTCAGCACTGAAAAGCAACGAAACCAGTACTGGTTGGTCAGGTGCCAGTATAAGTCACTGGGTAAAGTGTCATGTCTGGGCGTCGCCTTGCCAGAAGAAGAGACAATATATCCACAAAAACGTTATGACTCTTCGTCGTCATATGACTTAAAAATTGCCAAGTACCCCAAGCATGCATACATACGCGCTTATTATCACAGGTGAAAAGAATCCATGGACTAATGTAATAGAGGTACAAGAGTTTTTCACTCAAAAAACAGATATTCCACCACTTTACTCAGGGTACGCTGCATGTGTAGAAGTTATAACTACAGGTATCAATTGGACGAAAAAAAACTGTACCTTGTCAAACTTTCAGTTGTCATTTTGACCACCGTCGTTTAGGAGATCTGCACATTTACAGTTGGACTCATCGAATGATTTCGTGATGTTTTGCCCGAACTGTTTACAACAATATGTACATCGATAAACAAAAAAGGAAAACATCTCATAGGTTTCTTCCCACTATAATGCTTGCCTCCGTCGTATAAATGAAATATTCTCGAGTATCGCCTAAAACACCAGTGAAATAAGTAAATAGGGTAGAGGGCTAAGAACACAGTCTTGTTGAACTTCAAGTTGACATTCAAACTCATCCATAAACTCCATTAGTCTATAAATACATTTTAGTGAGTCAACTAATTTTGTAACCCAAACACCTAAACCATACATAAAAGTCCTTTATTGTCTACTCACTCTCAAACCATGAAAGAGCGTGCTAACGCAGCGTAATGACCCAGGAGCCTCTCACCAATGCTGTAGCTGTGAATTCAAGTCCAGCTCATGCTGGCTTCCTCTCCGGCCCTATGTGGAAAGGTTTGGCAGCAACCTGCGGATGGTCGTGGATTTCTCCCGGGATCTGCCCGGTTTCCTCCCACCATAATGCTGGCCGCCTTCATATAAGTGAAATATTCTGGACTACGGCGAAAAAGACCAATCAAACATCAAACCATGAAGGAGCGCTCCACGTCAAGAATCACAAAACTCACTTCCAAAGCAACATAAAAGTCCAGTTCCACAAGGAATATATGTAGGAAATAATATATAAATTTTAGCACAAAGCTCGTGACACGTGAGAGAGAAGCAGACATCAGTTTACATCGTCAATGAAAAGTGCCGACTTCTTCTCTTTGCATGCATGCGTTCTGATTTCGTACTTTATGTACTTTCTCAAGGGTCATTTTACATGTCCACGTCCTAAATTCTCACTTTATATGCTGTATTAGTTTTGCGGTTTGTGTTTAACGTTTGGGAATGGGCCTAGTGATTATTAACCCTTAACGTACAGGTTATTTTGGTTGATGACTGGTATACGAATGCCTCTTTTGAGGCATAGACTCTATTATTTATGAATGACAATCGATATTCTAAGTTTGACATCCAATTCAATTTTCACACTCGTAGACTTGAGAATTATCAAGTCAAATACAAAATTAATGTAAAGTTAATGTAACAAACATGTATGCCAATAAATATTTCATCTGTTTATGATAAACTTCTTGATTACTCCTAAACTCTCCGCCCAATATTAATTTCATATGCTTTTTGAAAGTAAGGGAGATAACTCTAACTTATCACTTCCTTAACGCGGTGTCCTCCCCTACTCCATTCGTTGCTGTGTGTTAGACACCTGCCAATTCATACGCTTTCCAGAAAAATCAATACTCGAACCTTCAACCGAAAGCATCTAACACGTATTCTACATCATTGGGTGAAATGTAGTCATCTATGTTTAACTATTTTATTTTTCTTAGTCAATGAAGTCGGCAAACTTATTGGGATAGAACAAGGTTTTTGGAACTGTAATTGAAAATGAAATAAAATTCCCGTGCGAATATGCTTGATAGTAAAGTATATCTTAGCATATGCGTTTAATTTAGTAACTGAACAAGCATGCACCCAGGTTGTTTATTCTGTGCCCACTCCCTCAGTTGTCTGACCCCAGCACCACCATCCCACCCCCCTCCCCTTTCAACTTACATCACCCCCTCCTTTTTCCATCATGCCGACCAACATCCTGATCTGGAGAAGTTTCCGGCCCTGGGTGTTAATTATCCCAAGTTTCTAAATGATCTTGTAGATCTGTTTGGCTTTTCCCCACCAGACGCCGCTCTGACTTTCACCGACCCTCCTTATCCACTCTTCTCACCAGATCTCGGATGGCGAAGAAGCCAAGAAATCCGATTTCGTGAATGAATTCTCCCGGCTAAGAGGATTAGCTGTGTCCGTGGCCCGAAGTCGGAATTACACCGGCCGTTTTGTGTATTCAGTGAGACGAAGGCCGTAACGGCATCGCGCTCGGACTAGCTCAGGCTAGCTCTTGAATTGATGACCGCCTGAATCGACCATATTGACAGGCAATGAAGATTAATGAGTAGGCATTGCTGAGTTACACAGTGGCTTCACCCCAGAGTCTTATCAGAAAGTAACACAACCGTCTTGGATTTGACTTTATCGCTACGCCGAGGAAGCCCAAACCGTATCTCCTTGTTCTTTCTTCTCTCCCATGTACTCTCTCCCTTGTGCATGTATAGAACCTCCAGGATATTGTTTGCATGTTAACTGCCATAAATCCGGAAATATCGAAGTAACCTAAAGTCCTACGATGACATAGACTGAACCATTTCGTCTGATGGCAGAGCAGACATCTTTACAATCTACCACAAACCCAGTAATTGACATTGTACCTCTAAGCTGATTCAAATATCTCCAGAGGCCTAATTACTTCCAAATATAGGAAAGGTATGTTTTATTCTAGTTAATTCAATATTAATGTCAGTCATTACTTAATTCAGTCTTTATGAGTAATAGCCTCTTCAAAACATATAACGATGACAACGATTGTGGTAACAGTTGTAACAAGGATAACGACGACAACAAGAGTAATGATAACGAATATGATGCCAACAACGACGAAGATGGGAGCATATAGTAAGCAAAGGGTCCAAATTATAGTCCAGGTGATCATCCCGTAAAACAACTTTCAACGTCAAATTTCCAAAGACCAGTTTCATTGATAAAATTACCAACACAACCCAATTTTTAAAGGAAGTGTTATCTGAAAGCTGAATGCATCTAGATACCTGGAAGACTGTTCATCAGGATCATTGGTATTACGCTGATGCAGTAGCTGATGGTAACCATGATGATGACGACGATGTAACGGTTGTAGTAACAGTGGCAGTGGTAGTTATGACGATGATAGTGACGCTATTTTTGATGTTTTAATGATCATGATCGAAATACACTGTACGTTTGGTGATTTTTGCTCCAGGCATGGCGTCTTCAGTTATCTAAGTCAAGAGTCCTTTGTAAGTTTCATCCTGGCTCTGGGTCCTTCGCTCTTTGCGTATTCCACTTTTTTGCACCTATATGCACCTTATCAAGTGTCCACCTTATCAAGTGTCCACCTTATCAAGTGTCCACCACCTTATCAAGTGTCCACCACCTTATCAAGTGTCCACCTTATCAAGTGTTCACCACCTTATCAAGTGTCCACCACCTTATCAAGTGTCCACCACCTTACAAAGTGTCAACCTTATCAAGTGTCCACCACCTTACCAAGTGTCCACCTTATCAAGTGTCCACCACCTTATCAAGTGTCCACCACCTAATCAAGTGTCCACCCTATCAAGTGTCCACCCTATCAAGTGTCCACCCTATCAAGTGTCCACCTTATCAAGTGTCCACCTTATCAAGTGTCCACCACCTTACCAAGTGTCCACCTTATCAAGTGTCCACCACCTTATCAAGTGTCCACCACCTAATCAAGTGTCCACCCTATCAAGTGTCCACCCTATCAAGTGTCCACCCTATCAAGTGTCCACCCTATCAAGTGTCCACCTTATCAAGTGTCCACCTTATCAAGTGTCCACCACCTTATCAAATGTCCACTAACTCGTTTCAACTTTTAAAAAGACATGTCCTGAAAGTTCTCATTCTCCCACTAAGTATACGACACACCTGAAAACGATCGTGATATTAGCCTCCGTATCACAAGGCACTGCATATGTATATTTCTTGCCAGGTTTCGTGGGATGTTCATACAGTAATTATCAAAATGTGACAGTGAAATAAAATGTTACCCGCTGTATGTGAGTTTGTGGCATGTTTTTTTTTTATTTGACGTACAGTATTTCACTGACATGATGACAGTGATCGGGTTTACGGGTAGAGGAAACCGACGAGAGCATGACACAAACCACCGCTGGATGTCTCTTGGTCCCGGACAGGATTTAACCCGTTTGTACCGAGAAACTGCCTTAGATCCAGTGCCTCTGTTGTAGCTGTAATGTGATGACAACACAACATTTTGAGTAATTCTGGACCAGTGACGTCTAATAAAGTGTCACCGTATTTTTTCATCTAATTCTACTTAAGCCACTGTGCTAGGGGGCGCTTATGAATTAAACGACACCCTATCTGAGGTACCTTTTACATATGACTATTTGCCAGCTATCACATGCACACTGTCGTCGCTGCTCTGGTTTTACTCTCTGCTCTATGGTCTTTTGCCAGCTATCACATGCACACTGTCGTCGCTGCTCTGGTTTTACTCTCTGCTCTATAGTCTTTTGCCATTATCACATGCACACTGTCGTCGCTGCTCTGGTTTTACTCTCTGCTCTATAGTCTTTTGCCAGCTATCACAAGCACACTGTCGTCGCTGCTCTGGTTTTACTCTCTGCTCTATGGTCTTTTGCCAGCTATCACATGTACACTGTCGTCGCTGCTCTGGTTTTACTCTCTGCTCTATTGTCTTTTTTATTTATTTTAAGGTTATACAATACAAGTCAGCAATGGAAGGGTTGAACCGCTCTCTTAGTGTACCAGTGGTAAACTAATGCTCGCTTTACTCAAAACCTGTGTTGCGCTTCACCTCTCAGATGAATGGGCTAATTAATTAAATCAGTTGGCAATTATTTATAATTGTAACTCAATGTTTGCACAGACGCTGTCCGTGGCCGGGGTTGGGGGCGATTCCCGGCCGCTCGAACAGATGTAGACACAGACAGTAAACCTCGTATCTCCGTATCATGACCATCTGGACAGTTGGTTTATCGTTTGACCCTCAGGCGAAGAAACCTGGTTAAACCTCAAACATACCATAGACAATATTGCGCACTCATCTGTGACCAATGAAATCTGGCTCCGAACCGTTATGTCTAATGGGCGTGCGCTGTTGATGGGTCGCTCATGCAGTAGATTGAAGGACTGGGATGTAAGCACCCGTGTAGCATTTACAGTTCACGAAGATGCCCAAAGTGGCCCTCGCCAATGTCTGGCTGAAATACCGCCCGCCAACGTGGCCTTAAACTTCAATCCTTCATTCTGAATCACCACCTGATGTAGGCCTACCTGGTACTGAAATTGTCTAACATTTATGTTAGGGAGAGCGCCTTGAGCCAGTGCTTGTCTTTCAATCCCTGGGACACCCGGGGTTCAAATGCGGCCAAGTACAATGAATTTGTAGATGGGGCCACCCTGACTATTCTTGGGGCCTTGGTGACACTGAGCGGTAGATGGTTTGCACGGAAATAAATTGCAGTCTGTAAAATGCTAGGGGTCGATATTTTTTACCTCGAGAACTGTTGTTTCTTCCACCTATATAACTGCCATCGTATAAGTGAAAATTTCCATATCGGGTGGGCATAAAAAATAGGCCGTACTTTGATGCTGCATTGCTCAAATGGCATGATTTTGTTAATATACTGACCAATTTTCAAGGTAGCTTGAGTAGTCTGAACACAGGGTTAAAATGAAAACATAGCCTCAAAAACGCACGTTCCGGTGACTTCACATTGCATCATCTGTAAGGTATCATGAGAGTCGCACGGAAAATTTCACTGAGGATGAACTAAAAGCACGCTTCAAGGACTGCTGGTAAAAAAATTACTCTTAAGGAGAGTCAGGACTCAAGCAGTTCATGGAAGAAAAGTTAGCGCTCGTCTACCGAGAAGATGGAGGACCAGTTGGTCAGCTTTTCATGTAAAATAAGGTAGAACATCATTTTGAAATGTCCGGAACATGCGTTTTTGACTCTATCTTGATTTTGGTCCCATGAAAAGAAATCTTAAAAGATGAAATTGAAATTTGGTCTGTATACTTAGAACATAATGGCTTTTGAGTGTGTAACTTTTTAGAAGCTGACGTAAGAGGGTTTCGGAGATATTGAGTGTCACTGTCTAGTTATGTTCTTTAGATACACACACATTTCACTCAAAAAGGGGTAAAACAAGTCCACCAGGACTATCTCCGCCATTCAATTATTTGCTTATAATAATACATGCTTGTGTACTATATCTTCTTTATTATGTTTTATTGTATACATCTGTATTCTGATTGTGACTACACAAACAAAGAACAAACAAAAATGTTCGCATTTCCCCTTTATTGGCCCATGTGAATAATCCTTACTTTCCCAGTGGTCTTGGAACAATCAGTTTAGCCTGGCTAACAGACCATGCCAGATATCATCGTCTTTTTTCTGTTCTAAATTAATGTTATTCTCATCTGTGTGACATTGCGCTGCCATATGTTCTCAACCAAATCTGTGCATAAAAATACGCGCAAATTCAACACACACTACAGAGGCAGTCACAAAACAACTAATCATTGTTCAGATAACTTTGTTCAGTTTTTGTTTTCTAGGTCTTTGAGACCAGTGGAAAGGAAAGTATAAATCTTTTAAAATCACTTATCACTTAGTCACTAATAGACATCTTTATAAATTTCAAAGACAACTACCGACCATTAAAAATCGTCTGCTGTAGGAAGTTCAAAGTCTGAACTGATTCTTTTCCACCACTGGACTTTTTTCTCTGTTGTTAGTATAATTAAAGACGTACATCACAGACAGGAACACAAGGACAGCAACGACAGTGTGATAGCTGGCAAATCGTCACATGTAACCGTTGAAATACGGCCTCTTGTCAGTTTACCTCAGTCAGGGTTTTATTCCAACTTGATTTATTTATTTATTTATTTGATTGGTGTTTTACGCCGTACTCAAGAATATTTCACTTATACGACTGCGGCCAGCATTATGGTGGGAGGAAACCGGGCAGAGCCCTGCGGATTATTCTAACTGTTCATGTAAATGCATAAATAGTAACAAATTAAACGGCCCCTATCCCCTTGGCTTTAGCAGAATTAGGTAAAAATAAATATGCAACGATGCTAGTTACACCTTATTAGACGTCACTCTTCTAGAATTACTCAAAATGCTGTGTTGTCATCACATTTAACATACAATCACATTAGAACAATGCAAAGGGACCAGGCCTCGGGGATGCTTAGTATGTCTTTCTAAGGAGTTACTATTGATGACTTAAGTCTCAAGTTGCTTGATAAATGCGAGTTCTGATTTTATTTCCAATAACCAAAGCTCTACGGTCTCTCTACATGTAACAGCAAAGCAGCCAATAGTACGTTATTTCAACACAGCGCCCTAAACGTCCCCTGGGAGAGAACACAGTCCACGATTGGTTTTATTCACAGGTCTTAAAACCCCCACATCTGGCCTCCCACACCGTGAAGGTGTGCAATTTGTAATGACAGAAAGGGACGGTGTCTGAGGTGTCACGGTCGACACTTGTTCTTCTTGTCGGCGTCACCTTCTTGGGGCTTTATACAGGGCTTCACCTCGGCTATCTCTCCTCGCTTCACAGAGGACCTCTCAGACATCCTTTCAGTGAGCACTCGAAATGTTGCTACTTGATATTCATGTTTATTAATAATATTCGTATAAACGGTTCTTTCCGTCAAATTGGCCTCATATAATGACGGGCTGAAAGGAAACGTTTTTCTTAGACACTGCCAATAATTGGGTCTAACCACTGGGTAGCCAAGCCGTATGATTAGTTGATGTGTTAAATGACAGACGGCGCGGCGAAATGAACATCTGACAACCTAAATTATCACAACCCACGCCACCCCCCGGTTGTCCACACTGCCATTTGTTTCATTGATATATATGTGTGTGTATCTTGGTGTCTCAGGGTGTTACCGATGATTTTTAAAAGTTAACTGTTAATAACATATAAAGACGTACAGCACAGAGAGTAAAACCAGAGCAGCGGTGACAGTGTGATAGACGCACAGCATAGAGAGTAAAACCAGAGCAGCGACGACGGTGTGATAGCTGGCAAATGGTCAGACGCAATTTGTGAAATATCCTCTTGTCAATTTACCACAGTTAGGGTTTTATTGTAGCCGCCTATGGAGTGCTTAATTAGAAACAAATAACACACATCTATAGCACAATGGTGTAAGCAGAATTAGGTCCAATAGTATATGCAAGGATGTTAATTGCAATAGAATATATTAAAACAATGTTACACATTTAATAAACAGACACATTAAAACAATGCAAAGGGACAAGTCGCTGCTTGGGTCAGTCGTTGTACGACAGCCAATATGTGAAGACTACAGCATGCAGATGAAAACTATAGCAGGGACAGCAGCTATATATACAGTTGTCAGATCAGTTAGGGTTTGTCAGGTACACGTGACGAAGGGACATGTGATACCAGTCACTCTGTTTGAATTATGTGTTTGGGGTTTTACGCCGTGCTCAAGAATATTTAACTTACACCATGGCGTCCAGCATGATGGTTGGAGGAAACAGGACGGAGCCCTTGGAAAACCCACAACCATCGGCAGAGTATTGGCAGACCTTCTCATGTGTATACGACCACTAGCCACATAGGTTTCGCTCAGATTCACACAACCCTTGCGTACAGTGTTAAACCTCATAGAATCAAATGGATAAACAAATTAAATAAAGTTAATGTCTGCAAAGTGCATTCTGATGTAATAAAGAGTGATGTCCGTAATGAACAGGCCTGGTGTGGATATACATCAAGGTTAAGAAGCAGTAAATTAATTAACACGTAGGCATACAAGGTGACAAAAAAAATAACAAAACTTAGAAACTTCACTTCAAGTTTTACTGTTGATTGTAAAAAATATGAAGTGTTTTGCTTCATTGGTGTAGATTTGCTTTTTTTCTACAAAACGTTTGTTTATCGTGGAAAAAATGGCATATAACCTTTTTGGAATCCCTCTTGTATATTTTACTTTTAGCAGAGAAAAGAACCACTATTATTTTACTAGGGTAACCCTGTCAGAGAAGTATGATAGACTTCAGTGTGTGGAGTAAAACCACAACAGCGACGACTTTGTGATGTATGTTTTTGGCGAATGGTCTCACATAAGCAGTGAAAATCTAATCAGTAAGGAAAACCTACACATAAAAAGAGAAACAATCTGTTAAATTTAAGAGACCGTCTCTTGTCTGAGTGACCCTAGAATGTTTTCTGCTATTGCAGCACATTGTTCTGTTAAATATAACACACCTATTCTATTAATTTAAGATAAAGATTCTATTAAACTAACGGGATATTATGTTGAGTATGACAAATTATTATGCTATAATAACAGAATACATTTTAGCAACACTCAGAGAACACACTTTCTGTTAAAATTAACAGATTAATATCTTGATTGTAAGAAAAGACAACATAACATAGATTACGAATATGAATAACCATAACTAAAGATACAAGAGGATTTGTTTACCTAATTCATTTGTTGGAATTCTTTTATTTTTTTTATTTTATTCCGTCAAGTTCAGGGAAATAAACACAACAACAATGCCGTACACTAACACCACATGAGAACACCGTTAACAGCAGACCCAAAAACAAATTTATTTACAGCGCGAAATGTCATGAAAATGTCGTGAAATAAAATCCCATTTGGTCAATTTTTAATTTCAGTGCTTAACAAAAATGTAACGAAAAACTTTAACTACGCAGAATAAATGATTAGTTGATAAATCGATTTAGTAAAACGGGTTTCTTACTTTTTGAAACCGCCCATGAAACTCGTTCGTTTAACATTATTAAAGAGCCACGGCACAGAGAGTTAAAACAGAGCATCGATGGCAGTGTGACATGTGAAAAATGGTTAGACGTAACCGGTGAAATACCCTTTTGTTAACTTACCTCAGTTTTGGTTTATTCTAACTGTTCATGTAGAGCGTAAATAGTAGCAAATATTACACCCCAGTACCATTTAAATGTCATTTTCATAGGCTCCTTGTTTTAGTGGAAATGTGTTTTCCTCAAGGTATTTTACGGTATTTTAATTTTACATGGTTTCCTCGACTCAATGTACCTGGATCGAAGGTGAGCCCAGGGATTACTATGTCTGTGTTAATTAGTAGAACAGGTAAGCCGATGTGCGAAATGCCTTTGTTCAGGTAATAGTGTTAATGATTACAGGTACGTCGTGACCTGAGTCACTCAGCCAGCCTGTCCACCTTTCATAATGTATTGCACTACTGCCTGGTTTGTAAAAGGTCACGCACAACCAGTGAAACACAGTGTCTTGTCTGTTTACCTTAATTAGTATTTCATTCTGACTGTTCATGTGAATGCTTAAAGAGTAAACTGTTCGGTGTAGCCACATTATGCAATCTACATAGTTTGCTTTCTGCGTGCTATTTTGTCATGGAAGTGACGTCATGTAGTGACGTCATATCGGTAGCTTTATGCAGTGACATCACTGGTTCAACTCACAATTTAGCCTTAAGGGAGTACTATGATCTAAAAGGTATCCTTTAATATGATATTTCAAATAGATATTCGCCGTACATGTGTATCTAGACGTCAAAACTGACAATCGTATACCAGCCGTCGCAAGGTCAGCAATCGTAAAACCAATTCCCCAAACGACCTTCAACACAAAGGACCGAACTAAGAAAGTATATAAAACTAACCGTCGAAACAAAAAGTATATAGTACGAAATTGGGACATTCAAAAGAGACGTAATCAACAGGTTTCAATGATGATGGAAGAGCGCAATGAATGAAATCATTATCCAGATCTTGTACCGTGCTAGTTTATTATAAGTTGTCGATAGTTAGATTGTGTATTGCGACTGCAACTGTTCATATGTCCAACCTGTCGATATAATTCAACACGATGAATACGACCTCTTTATAGCCCCGAGTTAAGAGAACTCCTGGTTATGCAATGCGTAAAATGTCATAAAATTTAAGTACAATGACGTTAATGAAAAGTGTTATAGACATTTACTCCGTGTGAGGCAAAGGAAAGATGGATAACAGATGTTGAATAGCCCACCATTCATTACCATTTATACTTCAGTAATTGTAACCCCGTTGAGTACGTCTATGGTAAAAAAAAAAGAAAAAAAAGGGAGATATGCAAGTCATACAAGATATGATAACTTTATAGGCGTTATTATTCAACATTTACACATGTACGGGTATTACTTCTATGCATGCTGCCAAAATGACTTTTCCTCATAACCGCTTCTCCCTCGATGTATTGGCTTTCCCACTACACCGTGTCGTCTTACTTTATCCTCACAATAAAACTTTGCACCGGTAAGGGTTTTTTTGCCTGTGCATTAATCCGTTGGGCGTTGAGATTATGGTAAGCTGGTTCGATTCTCCAGCTAGACAAAAGGCTTGTCTTGGCGCTGAGCGCGCTCGAAATGCGCTCAGACCTCGCGTGATGCTGATTTCACTCGCTGATTACCTGTTCGCTGAAGCGCCTGAAATATTGCGGGCCTGAACGAAAGCATCTGTGTGTGCTGATGCACAGGTAGCGTGATAGAAGCTCCTGGTAATTCCTTTTATAGATGACGAAGAGATATCGCCATATGTTCAGGGAAAATTAGCTATTCAGTGGACCGTAAATATTCGAAAAAAATTCTTCAGGCCCACGAACACATGTAGAAATGATATAACTGCATGGAGGTATAGAGATTAAATGACTTCACTGCAGTTTTATTCCATGCAGAAACATTCGACTGTTGTTAATGATTGATGTGATTTGCGTAACGAATATATACGAGACAAAACGATAAATTTTTTTTTATTTGTATCTATTTGTCTAATCACGCCTTCCCGGAGAAATGTTCATTTGTACGCTGGGGGGTGGGGGGTCAGTTTTGTTGATGGAGGAAATTAGAGTGCACGGAGAAAACATTTGGCAAGTTATATATACTATCGAACTATTCTATGTGTGGCGTGCATGAAAATTGTACCCAGTTGGTGCAAGACAAGTGAATCGTCTTCAAAGAATGTAGGACTGAGCAAACGATCTATTTCCAGCAATGTATCACGAACAATTAGATTTATTTATTTATTTATTTGATTGGTGTTTCACGCTGTACTCAAGAATATTTCACTTATACGAAGGCGGTCGACGGGCCCAAAGCCCGGGGTCATTATGCTGCGCTAAGCGCGCTAACCAACTGAGCAACCCCACAACACCCCCCACCCCCACCCCCGAACAATTAGAGGGAAGACGTTTAAAAAAAAAACGGGTTTGAACCCACACCACGTGTGACAGTGGCTTGAGGTCTGACACCTCACCACTCAGCTAAGATCCGATGCCTATTCCAATACTAATAAATATTACTATAAATCAACACCATGGCAGTTGTACGCCTCTTCCTGAAATACAGTTAACAACAAATCCACAAAATTCCGTCCTAATTTCATACTTTATATACTTTCTTAGTTATTTGGCGTTAAACGTCGTTTTGGAAATCGGCCTGGCAATTATTGACCCTCAACGTCCATTCTGGTTGACGGCTGGTGTATGGATGTCTATTTCGACACATAGATTCAGGCTGTATTCTCCATTGCCACAATTGGCAAATTATGTACAGAAATGTTGAAGACCGCCAAGGTCACTATAGTGAAGCGATGAGACAGAAAGTGATCTCAGAAAAAGAAATAAACAAGAGAAAATATGTCAAAGCTTTTATTCTTATCAATCAATTCCAGCTCATGCTGAAAAGGTCTGTCTGTAACCTGCGGATGGTTGTGGGTTTCCCCCGGGCTCTGTCCGGTTTCCTCCCACCATAATGCTGGCCGCCGTCGTATAAGCGAAATATTCTTGAGTACGACATAAAACACCAGTCAAATACATAATAAATATTTCTATTTATATTTGATATATATAGATCCCCCTTATCTAAAGTACACGCAACATAATTCCACCGTGCCACCTAAAGCCATTTCTCTAGACCTTAACAAGCTGATCTTTGTCGCAGGTGGTCAGAAGATCAAACTTCTTTAATATTTTAGGTTTCGACTTTTGACATTCAAAATATCGTATACATGTGTATCTATAAACGAGGTAAGTGAACTTTGCAAATAAAAATAATAATACACATCTCAGCTTCAACTGTTAAGAGTCACTTAATATTGTAAAATTTATTCATGGATCTGACCTTTACTCTCACCGTTTGGTACATTTCGATTGCAGACTGTCATCATGCAAGGTTGCATTGGCCAAAATTCTGTCGTCATTGAAAACCGTTGAGTGTTTCTCTTTGCACGAATCAGCCCTATTTTCGTACTTTATATATTTTCTTAGTTTTTTGGTGGCTTGTGTTGAACGTTGTTTTGGATTTCGGCCTTGCGATTATTAACCTGGAACGTCTGTTATAGCTGACAGCTGTCATAGGAATGTCTGTTTCGACGCATAGATTATGGCTGAGTGCTGGTATAGGAATATCTGTTTCGACGCATAGATTATGGCTGAGGGCTGGTATAGGAATGTCTGTTTCGACGCATAAATAATGGCTGAGGGCTGGTATAGGAATGTCTGTTCCGACGCATAGATTATGGCTGAGTGCTGGTATAGGAATGTCTGTTTCGACGCATAGATTATGGCTGAGGGCTGGTATAGGAATGTTTGTTTCGACGCATAGATTATGGCTGAGGGCTGGTATAGGAATGTCTGTTCCGACGCATAGATTATGGCTGAGGGCTGGTATAGGAATGTTTGTTTCGACGCATAGATTATGGCTGAGTGCTGGTATAGGAATGTCTGTTCCGACGCATAGATTATGGCTGAGGGCTGGTATAGGAATGTCTGTTTCGACGTATAGATTATGGCTGAGGGCTGGTATAGGAATGTCTGTTCCGACGCATAGATTATGGCTGAGGGCTGGTATAGGAATGTCTGTTTCGACGCATAGATTATGGCTGAGGGCTGGTATAGGAATGTTTGTTTCGACGCATAGATTATGGCTGAGTGCTGGTATAGGAATGTCTGTTCCGACGCATAGATAATGGCTGAAGGCTTGTATAGGAATGTCTGTTTCGACACATGGATTATGGCTGGTGGCTGGTGTAGGAATGTCTGCTTCGAAGAATTGATCATGGCAGACGGCCTATATGCAGATGTCTGTTTTGAGGCTTCGATTATGGCTGTCCACCGTTATAAAGATGACTGTTTCGAGGCCTGGATTCGGTTTGCGGGGTTTACACGCGCAAAAACTCATGTATATTGCTTCAGGTATTTTTGATTGATTCATGTTGTACTTTGCTGAATTACACGCAAGTCTCATTTTCCACCTGACTGTGCATGAAGAGGAGATAGCACAAATTAAAATCATACATATACAGACTATATACTACGTTTTTATACCACCTTCACGCAGTGCGATTTGATGTATCAGCTCGTCGAATTCGAAACTTTGAAACTTTGAAACTTCTCATTCACTCATTAAATGCTGTCCAGGAAAAAAAACATGGTTTTTCAACATGGTAAAATGCATTTACAAACTTTAGATTCTACAGTAGCTTTATTGAGAAGAGTATCGTCACCGTATTGAGAAGAGTATCGTCACCGTATTCAGAAGAGTAGCGTCACCGTATTGAGAAGAGTAGCGTCACCGTATTGAGAAGAGTATCGTCACCGTATTGAGAAGAGTATCGTCACCGTATTGAGAAGAGTAGCGTCACCGTATTGAGAAGAGTATCGTCGCCGTATTGAGAAGATTATCGTCACCGTATTGAGAAGAGTAGCGTCACAACAGGTTTTTGCCATTTAACTCAAGCAAACTCCTAGCTTTCGTCAGTCAAAATGCATAACCATATACTGGATATATATTGATACCCTCTAGGTCACTACAGGCCACCGTAGAAACTGATGTTTTATATCCATTTTACCCGGTAGAACAAACTCTTGAAAAAAAAAATGGAACTATTCTCCTGGAAAGTGTTAAAAGGTCTTCATCTTTACTTCATTTCAGTGTTTTCTTTGTCTTTCATTGCTGTTTGAGTAGCACCTGTTGTCATTCCTGATTAGACCTACTCTCATTTCTGCCGGTTTTACTACAGCTACGGTTTTTGTACTATATATTTAACTGGCACAGAGAGTAAAATCAGAAGAGCGCCGACAATGTGATAGTTGGCAAATGGTCACGAGTAACGGGTGAAATACAGCCTAGCTGTGGTGAAACTTTCCAGTTTAGCTAGGGTTTATTCCGACTGTGCATGTAAATGCTTAAATAATAGCGAATTACACACCCCTGGTAACATAGCTTAAGCAGAAACACGTAAAGAAAATAAAGTGCTGTTAATTGTAACATATTAGAGATCACTGGTCTAGTAATGCTGTGTTGTCATTAAATTTAACATACAATAGCATTAATGCAATGTAAACAGACCAGGCCTGGGGATGCTTAATCTACCAGCAGAATCATGGTTAATGCAGGAATACGGTAACACCTCTCCAGCTCACACTAACATTTGTTTCAACACAACATTTTTGATGAATTGTATGATTTAACTGTTACTGTAACGTACTTGATTTCTTAAGCTTCTTTAATGATTTCACAGCTAAACTTGTACGATATATTTAGTTACTGTTGCAGTGAGCTATCTTAACTCTCACGTTTGCCAGTTCGTTTATGTCAGTACAGCAGTTTTTTTTCGTTTAATAGGTGTTAAAATGATGTATTTGAACTGTTATCTTCATCAATTACTTCATGAGGAAACACAGATTCTAATAAAACACTAAATTTTCTATATTATGTCAGACGAGTCTGGCGATATTAGCCACTCCACCGCCGTTATACAGGCTAAAAGTTGCATTATGGCTGTACAAGCTTCCACAAAACCCTACACACAGAGAAATGGGCCTCCTGTGAATCAATATACTGGGTAGACGGAACGTTATGATTAATGTGTCTTTTATTTCTCTACCCCACAGGCAATTCATCCCACAACCAAGTCCCTCTGGACTATAGCGACATACGCCGGCGAATATTTTTATATTTAGCAGGCGTCTGTCGACCCGATACAATGGAGGCTCGTGGGATAGTGTTACCCAGTGGGGCTTGTGCCCTCCCGGTGTTTCCATAAAGGCTTTAACAGCGTTATTTCAGGAAGATATAAGAAATTTGGCGTTTGTTATTCCGTATATTTGAGTGCCATTGATGCTGAGTTTCGATTGTTAATGATGCAAGAGCTGCATTATAGCAATTGTGATGAATAGTCTATAACTGACACCCATCGTACCTCTGGTTAACAGCACTTACGAACTATAATATGGTACACGCACGATTTGGATGCCGGTTAAATTTCGGTGCCTATAGAACACTCCTGGAGTATTCCGAGAATCACTTAAAACGGCTGAGTGCTACATGTTAATTTGTGACTTAATATATTTATAGTGTTTTGTTGGTTTGTGTTGAACGTTGTTTTCCGAGAAATTGGTCTTGCGATTATTGACCTGGAACCTAGATTGTAGCATATACTTGCTGTCACCACATCTATAGCCGAATGAAGACCTCGGGTAAAACCTGTAAATTGTCAAACAGTCGAAAATCATCGGGACTACAGGTGCAGTGATCAGAGATACGACCTTGGCCATTCTGTTGGAGTCTGAGCGTTGTTATATAGAGTCTGTTGGACGGTAATTTTTAAATTCCAGTATAGTTTAAATATATATTGAAAGATGAAAGATTTGATCAGAACAATAGTTAAGATATTCAAACTTTACCTTGAAATATTATCTTTATTATTTGTACTAGTTTACTGCGAATTACATGGAATTAGGTGTGGATTAAATATAAAATATCCTGTTGTGAAGTAACAAAAGTAGTAAATATGGTGTTCAACAGTAAGATAATCAGTTTGAACTGAGAATAAAAGCTTCATAATAAATATAGAGAATACGTGGACATAAGAGTCAGCGTTTATATGTTTATACGTTTCGAACATACCATTAATTTTAACTCATTTCTTGTATTTCAAGAGTGACGTTGTATGTTATATTTTTTAACATTTGCGCTCATTAATTTCGTCTATGAATATTAGCAGTCGAAAAAAATTCATTTGTGAGGCAAGGGTATATTACAGGAATATGTGCGGAGCACACCTGGTAACTCGCGAAACAAAACCTCCGCACTGCGGCATAGTCCTGTACCTGTCAAGCGTGAAAGCACTGAGAATATAAAAACGTTATGTCCGAAACAATGTTTCGTTTTGGATTGCAAACTCTAGATACAACTAAAGATCAGTCATAGTATTGTTGTATTTATTTGTTTATCAGATTGATGTTTTACGCCGTACTCAAGAATATTTCACTTGTACGATGGTGGCCAGCATTATGGTGGGACGAAACCGGGCAGAGCCCAGGGGACACTCATGACCATCCGCAGGTAGATGCCTGACCTCCACGTTGGCCTTCGCGGTACGACCACCCGTGAATTATTGTAATCAATATAGACGACTACAATAATATCAATATAGACGACTTCCAGTGTGCTAGGCTCACGTATACCGGTGAAATCTTGTCAGTATGCCATAAAACTTTTGTGTAATAAATAAGTATGTAAATAAATAAGTAAATAAATATTTTTAAAAAAACTCATTGTATTTATCAGACTTTCACTTTCATAAAGGAAGATCCATCCTCACAACAACGACGTGTTTTAATCAGTGATTAATGCCGGATACTCAAGAATTGTCATGTTGGCAACAACTGTGTTGGCGGAGGAAATTGTGAAGTGCTCATAATAAACCAGAATACAACATAGGCGGGTTATACTTGACAAATATCCGGACTTGAAAAAGCAGTCAAGGTCAGCAATCCTCAGATTTGACCTGGGACCTCAGTGATTAAGGGTTACTCGCTTGTGGCGGAATGAACTCCGATGGAGCATTATCAACTTTATAGTCAACACTTCATTCACAGACATTTAAGTTATCTCGCTCAAAGACAGCATGAGATTCAATCAGCACCGCCATCCGTCATGAAAATGACAAATCAAGCGTTAATTCCACACATAAGAAAGAAAAAACGACTACTTTTCTATTCCATAATAAGACTTTATTTACAATTTAGCGAAAACAGATTCATACGGGGTTTCCCACTTTCTTCACACGGACTCGAAAAAAGTCACGTGACATACACACATGTGACTAGAATTGAAAATAGATTTAAATTACGCGTGTTCTTACCAATGATAAGAACCAATATAATAAATACATGAATAAATTAATTTAAACGATCAAATAAATAAATAAATAAATTGTATCCACATCGATGCGAGATCAAAAACCGTAAACTGCATTTTCATTTTTTGACATGTGTCGTAAGAAATAAGCCGTCATATACATATCAGTGAGAATAAATAAAGCCTCCATTTCAAAAATATTCATAACATTTACAACGATACGTGAAAATAAAGTAACTAATCATTGCTCTCAAAGACATTTTGACAGTGTCTGTTAACCAATGATTTTCCATATAAGATGAAGACCAAGATTGCAGCGACAACGTCCTATTGTTTACCCTTATAATCTAAAGGTGAAGGTTGCATTTTGGATAGCAAACAAAAAAATACAAAAAAAAATACAGCTGATACAAAAATTAATTCCACGTATAATTGCCTTGTCTTTTATATACACTGTCGTATAATGAACGAAAACTTGTACTAAAGAGATCATTTCCTAAAAGAAATATTAAACTGAAAATTGAATAAATTAAACGAAATTATGCGTACTCTCCGAAATTATCATAATATTATCTGCAATGTACATTTCTGCCGAATATTACCCATCATAAATAAACTCTGATAAAAAATAAGAAATTTTATAGTTCCTTTTAACCGAATAATATACATGCAAGATATCGCTATGTTTTAACCTTTGCCGTAAACCATGCGATAGCTAGTATATATGATGTATGAATAGACAGGCATGCACGTTCGTACAAGTTTCTTTAAATATACACAGTAATGAGACAGGCAAAGCTGTTCTACAGCGGTGATATAATTGTTAATTGGTATGTCTCTTGAAACGTTGGACGTTTACACCGCATATGTCGTCCAATATTCGCTTTAAAAGGTTAAACGTAAGGATGGCTCCATGTAATGTTAGAGATCTCTTGATACCAAAGCACTTTCAGCATAAACTACATGTAGGTCAAGAACGGGTGGCTGTTTCGATAAATATACTATGTGCAGTATTCTCCATGCACGACGACATGAAAACCGTAGGATGCTCTGGGAGACGAAACAACTAACATCAATATTGTTTTCTCAAGGATCACATATTTTGCAGCATATGTGAAAATCTGTGTTGTTTTTTATTCTACTTTTTCTGCTCAAGTCGATCCCTTGTGTATGGTTATCCACCCACACTTTTACGAACGTATCTGAGTTTATCTTAGTCAACACGCTCAATGAGGTAAACTAACAGAACAACAAGTCCCGGGGATAACCGAACGTTGCCGGGATCCACCGAACGTCAACGACAATAACCGAAGGTGTATAATGTTTACCAGCCCAGGCGAAGTCGGTGTGTTGAACCCGACATTTTGTTTTTACAATGGACGAAACTTTTTTTTTCTTCAGTGTGGACAATCCGCAAACGTCACATGACAAAGTCATTTACGAAACCAATCGACAAAATGACGCTCAAAGGTTTTTCAATTTCCCTTTACCTTGTAGATAATAACAGGCACATTGCCCCCCAATTCATGCGTACACTGCAGTCAGTTAGTTGATTTGCAGACCACAGAACTTTATGTCGTCACAACGAGACGAAAACACACATTTTGTCCTTTGTTGACCAGCTTCCCTGAATTGTTTATGTCAATACGTCATCACGACTACGTCATCAGTAAACCTCCACGTGGTTGTGACTTGAAACAGGAGGGTAATCCGAGTAACCATGGCTACTGTCATTCACATCCGGCACTAACATCCGGGGCACTCCGTGAGCGTTGGACACCGGAAGGTTGGCGTCCAAAGGCATCATGGGAGGAGGGTGAGACATTCCGAGGTTGGGCGAATGTCTACCCATAAAATGACTGTTGGGTATCCCTGTGTATGAAGCCCAGGTGTCCATAGGTGGCGTCCCCGGGGGTACGATAGGTACCTGCCCTAGCCCAGGCTCGTGATCTAATGGTTGACCAGGCGTGTACATATCACTGGAGGCTTGGTCGAGATCATCTAGGTCAGCTGTGAAAAGAGAAGACGGATACGTTATAAGATATTGGCACAATTTGGACCAAAAAAAATGGACACTGAGAATAAAATCGACACCATGAAAGACTTGCAGCAAATAGAGAGTAAAACCATTGCAGAGACGACAGTGTGATAGTTGGCAATTAGTCAGACGTCCTCTGTACAAATCAGCCTCTTGTCAACTGTACATGTTGACATGTACCTCAGCTGGGGTTTTATTCTAACTGTTCATATAAATGCTCAAATACTAGCACAATAGCTTAAGCAGATTTAGATAAAAATGCAGTGATAATTTCAAATTATTGGACGTCACTGGTCTAGAATTTCTCAAAATGCTGTGTTGTCATCATATTTAACATACAATAACATTAAAACAAGACAAGGATCAAGCAGCCGTTCTTCGCCAGGTATTTGTGACTAGAATCACTCGATCACATTGATACGTTTTTAAGTTTTTACTTTCATATCTCTTAATAACCCCTCTGCTTATACGTATATTGCCGTTAAAGGTCGTGAGTTTTCGGAAATGGCGTCATCGATGAACATACTGGGAATCTGGCACAAGCTATGCGCCCTCAATTCGAACTTCCCACCCACAAAGTTGTTTCGACAGCTGTCATCGAGGATGTCACCACAGCAGGCTACTTCATTTTTGCACCGAATGTATTCTTTAATTCAAAAATCGCTTTGTGATATCGTCCCCTTGAACTGATTGCAGCTACAGGTGTTGTACTTACTGTGATAAGTGTCTCCGAGGCCATCGTCAGACCTATCATCCGGGCTAAGAGAGCCATCCGTGTCCGGGTGCCTCTTGCCCATGGAGGAATGGCGGAAGTAAGGGCTCCACCTCTGTCTTCCGGCATCCTTTTTCAATCGTTTCTCCTTGGCCCGCCGGTTTTGGAACCACACTTGCACAACCCGCATGTCCAGCCCGGTCTCCGCGCTCAGTTGCTCTCTGACGTGACGAGCTGGTTTGGGACTTTCATTATACGCTCTTTTTAAAGCTTCTAACTGCTTCGCCGTAATCGTAGTTCTTGGACGTTTATTGCCGTTGTCCATTTCGTATTCTGTAATGCAAATGAAAAATGTCATCAGAATTGTGTTTATTCAACTGATATGCGTGTATGACAATGTTGCCATTTTATGGGTTAAATTCCGCGCTGAATGATTAAAGAAAGCCATTGGCGGACCTAGTTGTTGCAGTATTACGGTTACTGGAGTATGATCCCATTCTCCTTACAGCGCATGCGCGGCTTTCATCACTTCCGCCTTATATCACTGCCACCAATGGCAAATTTTGCACAGAAATCTTAAACAACGCCGAGGTCACTGGGGTCACGGCGACGAGACAGTGATATCAGAAAACAAAACAACTATCTTAACCTTTGTTTCCAATAATACTTCGTACACATGCGTATTCCTGATCTATGTACAGCATGATACCATCCAACATTTGAAAAAATTTTGTTGATGAATGTTGATTCAGTTGTTCCGCGCGAGGACACCAGTGAAGAGGTTAAGCCTAAACAAACCTAGTTTAAAGACACACGTCTTTTTATTGTATTTTTGTAGGTTAAATTGCTTCTAAGCTGAAATGAGAAAAATCCGTGATGGACGTCGTTACCATGGTAACGATTACTAATCAGCTTGAGCATTCTTCTGACGTCAGCGTTTATAGGTATAGTTATAGTTATCGATTCTAAAATAAAAGTTTCTTTACAGACCATGACGGTTTAAGTTTATAAATAGGAAAACTTTCTCACCTAATTTGGGTCGTGAAATTGATTGTTTATTCGGAGCAAACTGGTAACGTATTACTCATTCATCGTAACTATGGTCAATTCACACTTGCTGGCAGCCGCCATTTTGCTCGAGAAAATGTACCCCATTATTCCAAGACTTTTCAAACAAAGTTGCAATTTTTCCAAGGTTTCATGTTGTTATCGTCTCGAATGTCTGCACACATTTACCTCGCGCTTTTGCCGCCTCGTAATCCGTCTTGCACATCAACTTCCTGTCTTCCATCAAGTAGAACTCGTCCCCTGTATTTAGCCGCCTGTTACAGACAATGCACGTGAAGCATTCCAAGTGGTAAACATTTTCCTGTGCGCGCCGAACTACTTCCGTCGGCGGAATCCCCTTCTCACATCCGGCACATTTTGTTCCAAATCGTCTGAAATGGGAAAAAAAGTTTTATAATTTATGCCAAAAAGTTAAAGTAACAGTTATGAACGTAATGAATGGTTTCGAACATTTTTGACCTGGGACATTCATTAAACTTGTTGACCGGTATACATGTACTTGTCCACCCTATACACGCGTTAAGGCAAAATAGTCTTCCTAGATACTGAGACTGATTTCACAGGGACAGTTTCGAATCAAGTCGAATTTTAAACCTGATTCAAATTCTAGTTTGATAATGGCAAAACATAAAATTCTGATCACGTCATTATTGCGAAGGTCAATCTAAAACATTTTGACTTTCTGCATGCATTATAAATTTTAACTCGTCAAATTTCAGCCCACGGCATGCAGGATCTTTCGATCCACTACTGGCCAACTGTCCACATCACCAACAATTTATGGATGGAAGGCTGACGAGGTTGTTTAACATGCACAGAAGACCGTATAACGTAAAAAGGGCTAGCAAACAATACACAATGTTCTTAAAAAAGAAAGTACAAATACTCGACGTGTCCTACAGAAACTGTGAAAATTTTACTGCTTGCTGTTCTGTTTTACCGTTCCAAACACATTGTCTCTGTTTAAAAGGATTTTGTCACCTGAATTTTTAAATATGGTGTCTTGCTCTCAGAGGCTCTGACCCATTTTTTTTTTTGGAAGACCCCGTGTGGAATATCACACCCCTAACTCTTTGTGCAGCATTAAATCCAACTTGTCATGAGCGATCTGGTGTAATATACCACAGAACTCAGGCCCGCTGCCCAAGCGTCCACGATGGATTCAGCGATATTGGCATCGTAAAACTCCATTCCCAAGCAGCTTGCAATTACGGCCAAAGAAACCTTTGTCTTCAAATTAAGTTAGTATTGACTGTTTTCCACATGATGAAGAGTCCCTGTCCAAAAAGCTGACGTTCTCTGGAAATACAACGTACGACTGCTTCCACACAATCTGCGGTAACACGTTCCGATTACACGGAACGCCTTTATTTGGCAAACAGCTCGTTCAGTTTGTTTTTAATAATAGTTCAAAAACGCTTTCCATTAAACTGCGCCCCCCCCCCCAAAGGGCTCCTTCTATAACGTGAGTAAAAACAACAGAAATACTTGTGGACAGATAAAAACCGGAGGTTTATCGCCGCCATTATGTATTGTCTTGTCCCGTTTATGGTGAGATGTAAACCCAACAGCTTTTGAACAGCATCTGATGACAGGGTGTACCTGCATACCATTCAGAGAAAATATGGCATGATGACGAAAGCCTACGAATTTGTTTATGTAACCATATACAAAAATATGGCAAAGGTAAATCAAACAAATTAGACTTTACCATTCACTACCGACGAATGATTCTGCTGTATCATATGTACTGTGTTTGTGTCTACGATAAAACCATCTTTATTTTTATTTTTGTTGTTGGATAAACTAAATTTATGATCTTTCGTTTAAAGATTCCAAGTGATTAATGCTTTGCTGCATGCGAAGAATCAGCAGTTATTATATATTTTGACAGCTAGGAAAGTTATTTAAAATGGTGAAAATCTGTGAACAATGGCTCTTAGCATTAGGTGACATTGTATGTTTTGAAAAAAAGGAAATGCGTATACATGCTTGTCTTCACCTATCGTTTTTAGAGATAAGAAACATTCTTAAACGAAACTTAAAGGTTTCTTTATATTTTGTTGTAAAAGCCAAAAGTTTCATAGAAGACTTTTTTGCATGAATTTATTCGAGAAAATTTACATAAACCCATATTTACGTTTGTAATAATGAAGAAGTACTGTCAAGCACAAAAGCTTTTGGAGAGGAAAATACGCGTCATGCTATAATATCCGACTCTCTCTTGAGGCTCATTGTCTTGGCACTTTTAAATGCCGGTTGGCCAATAGAACGTTAATGAGGGGAGTTGTCTTTGCTTGTTCCTCATCACCTCGCGTGACATTTTACAAGTCCATTTTCGCAACTGCTTTCACTGGCGCGGATGGGAAATGCTCCGCTATCACGTGGGTTATCGCTTTCCACGGACATGTTCACAGCGCCGGGGCTTTGCGGCGCTTTCTGCTCCCTCAATAAAGCCGTCCCGGCGGAATACTTAAGCGGCAAGAAATCAATATATGTAATATTGTAGAAATCAATTTTATTTCCCACGAGAGGACGACGGGTCGGCCAAGAGGAAAGAGCGGTTCTGCCTCACTCCGCGGTCGCCCGGGCCTAAGATCGCTTGTTGTCTAGATCATGCCTTAGCTGCACCGGCTTCTCTCAGCCAACCCCGAGCTGACTCAAGCGCCGCCATTTTGAAACCTGACTTCATGACAGTTCGAGTCAATACGAGTTTTCCTTTTCTTTGGTGGGCGAATCAGCCAGTGTTTCCTGATCGGAAACTGTGACAAGTTCCAACAACTCAATACCCTTTCAGAATCTATACTTTCCGAGTGGTGTTTTGCCCAGAACAAAAAATCATGTTTCAGGCCTTCATTAGGTTGATTGCTTCCTGCCTGTTGGCAAGGCTGAAGGGCTTTCGTCTCAAACAGCTAGCACAAACCAAAACGTGATAAACAGGTTCTTGTGATCGCACGGCCGTGAAACTACTAACAACATCTAGCCATCTTCATTACTGAAAGGGAGCGCAAATATATGACTTCAGCGGGAGTCGTCTTTAGAAAGTTTCGGCGCTTTTCTATTCCTAGTTTTCTAGAGCTGCTCGTGTTTTTCATCTCCAGTTTTCTCCGTTCAAACGCTGCCAAGCAAGCTGTATATTTTTTTGGCATTTCCTGTTTCCACGTCCAGAAGCAACCAAGATATCTATAAGTACAATATTCATTTGGAACCAACTCCTCCTGTCTGTATGGTTTAATATAACTTTTAAACATTTTTTTTAAATCGGTATATCATCCCTTTGACTAAATAATGTGAATAAAATTTTTATAACATCGAAATATTTCGGGTTGTATACATATTGTTAACAGGGTCTATCAATAACGAAAATACAGGATTAAGTTCATATAGATGTGAATCGAACTAACTGTTTCCTAATACCTAACAAGGTATTACTCTTTCTCTCTTCCCTTGCCGAAAAATATATGCATACAAGATGGTTGAGTAGGCTTCCTTTTTGTTTTTTCATCCTGTACTGATGTTTTGACTGAAAAATTCCAAAATAAGACTACATCATTGTAAAATCAGAGTAAAATCAGACCAGTGACTATGTATACAGCGTGATAGTTGGCAAATTGTCACATGTATAACCGTTGAAATCCGGCATCTTGTCAATTGATAAGTACCTCCGCCGGGCTTTTTTACCGAGTGTCCATGTAAAATATATGTGATTTTAGTTGGCACTGGTCTAGAATTACTCAAAATGCTGTGTTCTCATTACTTTCTATTGACTTAATAAGCACTGTTTTCAAAAAAAACAAAAAAAAAAAACAAAGTCTAACGCGTGTAATTCACGTCTGTCGTTTTTATGTCTGAACTTAACTCGGGGGAACCAACTTAACGAAATTATCGATGCCATGCAGCCTCCAAGCAGGTAATCGTTCTCACAGTGTGTATTTATTCAAACAATTGGTCCGATTTTGAGGCCGTCGTCAAAGAGCGGTCGGGCAGTTATAGGGTTTGCCGAAGGCGCGAACTACCGCTGCCAGGAGACAGCCTTATCCGATTACTGAGACCGGACAAGTTCCAAGAGAAGATAACTGACTTCTTAAGAGAAGATAAACACGGCTCCTTCAGAACGAGGTCGAGCTAAAATCTCCGCGGCAGCCCTACATGTGTTCCGTGTCTTCCAGGATGAACGGTCACGTGATCAAGTGTTTGTCGTCTGCGAAAGTGGAAACGGCAGTGGAAATCTGGAAGCTCGTCCTTCAAGAGCGACGTCTTGAGAAATGGATTTCCTGTCCGCCAATCTTACACCGTTGCTGTGGAAGTCCTACGAAGTTGTCACTGTCCACACGTTGTTTCGAATCGCCGAAACTTGAGCGGTGGCAAAATGCCTGTTAGATTTGTACATGTACGGGTTCTCGTAACGCGCGCACGTCTCAGGTTCTTCATGTCAAAGACATTGCCTTGAACGTTCCACCAATTAAAGAGTCACCAGAATCATAAAGGATAGGGCTTTGTTAAAAATATCCTTGTACAATCTGATTGCAGTCGATCGTGGTCAAGGAATGCCTTAACTTAAATGTTGCACATTATATCGATTTATATACATGTATTTATTATACATGAACAACCTTCATATTGCACGTCAGCATTAGCAACGTGACGTCACATCACTCGGTAGAACTCGTCCTCATCAGCCCGTATTCATTCAATAACCTATCAATATTGCTGCCATATGAAGTTTTGAAAAGGGATTTATCGCGAATTGTCCTTTGTAATTATTTAAGAAATTATGTCTGTTTATGACAAACATTTGAACTCACTCTTAGGACTCTAACCAGCCGATCTTTTCTGCATGATCTGCTAGAGGGCAGGTTTTAAGACGTCGGGAATATTTTCTAAAACGCTTGTGTACAAACTTGCACAGCAACAATGTGTATCATGGAACACAATTACCTACAACTGATACACATGCCACTGTGGATGTGTAGCACAAGTTACGCGATACGTGTATTGCTGGTACATGAAATTATGTAATGTACACTATTGCCACAATTATGTGTACCACACTTACACAGTAGCATTTAGAGGGTAGACACAATGTCAGTGATATGCTTGTTTATCCCCCCTGTTTAGAGCTCTCTACTGCCTGATTAAAAGGATTACGTTAACTCCCACAGAATTGTAAAAACATATACGAAACATCCCATAAAAAATCAACAGTTTTCTGTTCGTGGAAAGAAGGAATTAAAAGTCTAATCAACTCACCTGAAAAAATCTTCCTTGCAGTAAACTTTTTCTCCTTTTGAAAAACACTTATCGCTTAGTTGAGCCTGGCAGTCTGCGCACTTGAGGCACTTGGAATGCCATGCTCGATCGAGCACTTTGAGAATAAATCTGTCCAAAATTTGGTCACAGCATCCTGCACATTTTGGTATAGCCGCTGAAAAACATGAACAAAATGAAACGGATGAAATATCTGGGTATTCCAAAGCCCTTTGAAATATTATAATGCTCTGCGTTCATCTTCAAAATCATCGATATTTAAGCACAATATTTATCCGTGTGACAAAATGGAAAAAAAATCTTTATGTTGATTACAAATAAAATCTAGCGCATGAGTCAAAAGTGAATATACCTCTTTCTTAATTGATTACTAATATATTGAAGGGTTTATTGTCATGTTGTGAAGAAGTATATAACGTACGTGATGTCTACGTACTCCCATAACCAGCCAACAAAAATCTTTAACTGAAGGACTTTAATTAGCAAATGAGGTGCATTGCTCAAATCAAAAGGCGAGCTGAAGGCCGGCATTTTTCTCCCGGGCGCCTGCAGGCACAAACAGGAGACACACAATACGATCTGGAAATCAAAAGTCATCCCGTGATTTTCAGAAGGATGTTATTGTCCCAAAACTCGAAGAAGGAAGGCGAATAGGCTATAGATTATAGATAGTGGTGTTTTGGGGTTCTGAAGGTAACAGAGTGTGTGTTTGGGGAGGGGGAGGGGGGGGGGGGGCAAGGAGGATAAGCTATTCTCCCTCAGACTGAGAGATGAGGCGGGAGCGGATCAGAGAATGAACAGACCGTAACCCAGAAAGTGACTGGCTCCCGTAAACTGCGACATTAACTGAATTAACTTTGCTAGATTTTAATACTAATTTGATTAGTTTTCCTCGCAGAGCTTCCCCAGGAGATTTGAAGTATATTTTTCCTAGAGCAGTAATTTAATCAGCGCCAATGGCAGGCTTGGGGCCATCTAATTAGTCCGCCTCTGTTCCAAAACCCCCCGCTTGTCGTCTCGCCGCCATTTCTATCGAGGGTTTCAAAAGCGAGCTGACTCTCCCAGACGTGCCGAGGAAGAAAAAAAAGAGCAACTTGAGCAGAGACTCAGGAAACAATACCCTTCTCAATCCGTAGGCCTCAGTTGTTCAGATCAAAGCACTGTAGCTTCGTCTGTGTTTGTTCGTTTTTCACTGAGATAGGCTCATCCCCCTAATATATATACTCCCAAACCGGAGATCTCGCTCTTCACATAACTTCAGTGATAAAAAAAAATATTGTTCAGAAATCCTTTATACTACGACGTCTTTTAATTGAGCACGAGAAAAAAAAATCATTTTTTGGTTCGTGCAGACAAACTCAATGTTCAATGCTATAGATATGTTTCTACATGACATAAATCATTTCATCCGATACAAGTGGCAAATATGTACCTCTCGCGTCACTGATTGTTTTATAGAGAAAACAACTGAATAAACGAATTATACGAAGTGGTTAATGTCAAGTGATCTATATGTTTTGGTTTATGATTGCTTAAGACATTTATCAGCACTTTTAGCGTAAAAAGTGAACATTTCTTACTACAACTAAACAGATACAGTACCGGTGTTCTGATCAAAAACCTGACACTGCATGATATATAGACGTACCATTCTTGATTAAAGGTATATATATACAAGTATAAGGACATATTAGTCCCCCGGGCGAGTATACCGGGCCTTTGTCCTATATATATTTTTAAGCCAATATCTGTGTCACAAAACTGGATTATTTTCCTAAATAACAATAAAACGAGATGCTTTTTAGAAATGTGGTTTCGTTTATTTTCACCAAACGTTCTTTACTATAAGCAGGTTTTATACAATTAATAATGTAAATCTTTTTGGAATATCTGCGCAATCGGTGGGTTTTATTGTTTTGCCTCCGCTTTTATTAAACAGTCTAGACGAAGGTGTTGGGAAGACATTTGTGTTGGTGTGTAATTGTCTTATGCCGGAGGTTGTTTAATTGATGGCCCTCGACATTGTTGTAGTTAACAAATCCTGAATGAAGCGTCACAAGACGTGATTCGACCAAGGCGTTTTATAACACAAATGTCGCTATTTTGCTGAAATGCCTTTGTAATTAAGGTGACCGACAAATGAAAATTACAGAGTAATTATTGGGTAATTACGGTGCTAGATTAAACTGGCTGTTAAAACAGCGATTGGATCGAGATAACCCGCGAATGGTGTGATAACATTGTTCTTGGCGGGCAGAGGTGTCCGTGATAGTATCTCCGATCTCGTGAGCCTGTGAAGCAACGCGAGATCTCACGAGAGGTGTTCGAACCGACAATGACCTCAAAAGTTTAGCTGACAATGGACCAATCTGTCACATTTGTTATCAACTGTTGTCCTTTTCTTATACTCTGCATTGCATCGCTCATGAACGGCATCATCTTAAAGCACAGTCGTGTAATTACAACAAAATATGATTTGGTGTCTGAAATATGTTTACCACTATTATACTTTAGGCTAAATATACTTGGACTCGGAGTGAAAGTTTCATTTCAGAAATATCTGAGTATAATATTTTACTGATATTATATTTTTAGTTTTGTATTAGTTTCATTTTTCAGAAAATCCCACACTACGTTAATATCAATAGTCATAAATCTGGAAGAATATAAGTCTGTAATTGGACCAAATTGAACAAATGCTTCTGTCGGTCAGATGGGTGTTTTGGTTGTGATAAAATCTACGTAGCTTCTTGCTAGGCTTGTTCGACCAGTAATTTTGCACGTGTTCCTATAGGCGCCATCTGTTAACATAGATGAGGTTTGCTGATATACAGGGGTGGAAACTAAACCAAAAGCGTATAATAATTTGGAGGTTTTCAGGCGAAAAATATCTGTTTTAACAGACTATTTATCTCGGACTATTTGAAAAATTAACAACAAACACTTTCATCTATACAAATATCTCCAGTTCAAAAATCGCAAGACAAATTTCCAAAGCAACGTTCAAAACAAACCACCAAAGAAAGTATATACGCAAAAAGGGAAGTTAGGACACAGTAATGTAAAGACAAATAGTGGATAGTTTTTCAATGATGGAGCAAAGATGCAAGTAATATTAGAACAGAAATGCATAGACATTCTGTATTCTTTTTCTTTTTTCGTCCGTAATTATTTGCAGCTAAATCATAAACGAAACATTTCAAATGTATATTGAGTAAACATATAAACAGTTAGTTCTTAACTGTATACTTCCTATTTCTGCACAACAAATCAAATTGCTAATCTGTATACATATACATGCATCAGTATTTGTGCTGGTCGCTGTTAAGACGACTTGTATGGTTTCTGGGACGAATTCATGCAGCATATGGTTTGCAGAAAAAAACATCTGACATAATAATTTTCACTGAACAATTTGTAGAAACTATTCCGAATTATCGCTTCCATTAGCAAGCTTGAAGGAGGGTACGTTTGTAATTACATACCATTTCATAAATTATGCGTTATTTTACATATTTTCCATTTATATATAGACACAATATATGTACACACACCAACTGACTTTTCGTCGTCATATGACTGAAAAATTGTTAAGTACGACGTTAAACCCCAAGCATAAATACATACATTCATACATTATATATAAATCTTGCTCGCTTTTTGCTAATATAAACTTTGGGAAAATTTGCCATGCCCTTCCTTGCAAATAAGTCAAGTCTTATTTTTTGGCCTTTCCGGTTTCTTCCACCAAATAAAAATAGTTGGCAAATGTACATTTTTGGGCTTTGACACTGAACAGTAATCGAAATCACAATTATATAACCTCTTATGTTTCCCCTTTTATCAGTGTTGAACTGTACCGGTACTTCATGAGATTCTCTTACGCAAGGCAATCCATACGAATGTCTACAGGAAGAAGATAACCGACTTAACGTGTGTACATTATTTGACATACGTCATCCAATATTGCGTGCCAGTGCTATACAGTCTAGCCCAGAACGGATTGGCGCATATACACCAGGCCAAAAGGTGTGCGAAATCGGACAACACGAGCAATTGCCATTTATCTCTTCAGCCTCAGCTGGCGTTTCGTCTATCTCTTCAACGGCTTCATGTGTCTCGAAACTACTCGGTCTGTCCTCTGTCAACATCATGCGTCCCAGTCTTGTTGGTTTGAATTTCGCGTTTGTCTGGTCGACTGACTATACTGATTATTTTGTCTGACAAGTCCGGGCAATTTTTCCTTGTCTTTACATTAAAACAGAGTTCGCAATGGCGTGATCACAAAGTTTTATATATTCTGTCAGATTGCAAGAAGATTATAAAGACGCTGTCGTTAAGAAAGGCCATCTTCTTGTGATAGGTGGTTTGAACGTATAAGACTTAATATATAGGCTCTGCATATTAAACATATATAGACATATCGTGTGTAGATATTTGGTGCACGTGGATGTTACATTCGAATAATTGGCTGCTAGTGTTCTTTTCAATACTTTTTTTTTAATAACTAAAGAATGACTACTCCACTGTAGTAGTATAACACCATTATATCTAAGCATACTTGCCATATTTTCTGTATTTTGCTCTGATTCCAATAAATGTATCTGTTTACAGCTAGTACAAATAATTGGCCTGTTGTGTAAATTTTCTATGATTTCTTTTTATATCTTTTTTCATTTTCAAATAATTAAAGAATGATTACTTATTACTGCCGCCATAGCCTGGTAATCTTAAATGATGTTGCATTAACTGCTTCGTATATTCTGCTTCGTAGACAAATCAAATCTATTATTCATCTGAAGCCCTGTAAATTTATTGCATATTTTCAGAAATCACTTGGTGCATACGCACATTCGGGTTAGAGATAAATACTATATACACAATACAAAGTTCGAATCCCAACCAAGTCAAGCCTCGTTGTCTTCGGCATATAATGAGTTGTGAACACAGTTGTGAAGTGCAACAGTCCCTTTCCATGGCATTGTTATCGGTTTGTTGGTTCTATAATTATACCACAAAGCACACGCAAACAGAGTAATTGATCTAACATGTTATAATACCCATATATTTTCCCGCTACAAGGTTCACTGATTCCTCACAAAGCCGGGTTTACTAATTATTCTCGCCCAGAAAACCGAACTTGGGTCATGGGTAAACACGTTCAGGTTGTATCCATCAATATTAAATATTTACATTGTGTTCCGATACTAATCACATACTTGGGACAAGGGTAATTTTTACTGTGTACACACATACGCACTCGATACAAGGGCTTTATACAGCCACTCAAGCAAGACACGAGTCAATATAACGGTATGTCAGAGATAACTCCCGTTTGTTCGCAGCATCTCAGGTGAAAATCCGTAGGCCTACAGACACCGAGCTACAATGAAAAACAGGATTCTGCTAGGACGATGATTAAAGGGAAAGACGACACGGACTTGCTGTCATGCATGCACCGTCATCGGGTGCACTAACAATAAAAGTGAGAAAAAATGATATAAGTTTACATGGTTGGACAGCGAGCGTTTATTTTAGTCTCTGAGATATCTATAGCGAAGATTGCAGTTTATTCTTGAAATTTTAGATAATATTAAAAACAATAATTATGATAGGCTTAATTATAACACATTCAAAAATGAACATCAGTTAATATTAAGCGGCGACCACAATGCATCTTTCAATTTTTTAACCCATTTATGGGCGTTTAAAGCAGCCTACATTTCTAAAAAATACCGGTATATATTTTTACAATTGTACGATTCAATATAACTAAATTTATCAGTGATTCAAAGCCCTGAAGAAATATGGTGGACAAAGCTTTCTGTTCACAAATATTAGCGTAAAATAAAGGCAAGTCAAGAGAGAAAACAGTAACAGAAATATTTACCGGAAATTGCAGATTTTTCATTGTTTTCGACCAGTTAGAATAGGCCCTCTGAAATGTTTGTGTGATATAAAAGCCAAGCCAAACCAGCATTGTGTAAAACGACGATTTGCTACTCAGGAAATCAAGGCTCCTGAGTAACGAGGACATCGTTAACTGATTTGAACAATTACCGAGCAGAAAATACCGCGTTTAAAAACAAGAGGTTAAGTAGAATCCAAGCCGACAAATGACAATGGGCCCAAATGGGCGTTTCCGCTTTTAAATGGCCTAGCGGCACAAGGTAGCACGAGAGGATTATACACATGAAAACCCTTGACTTGACGGGCACCCGGAACGGACTTTGTCTGCTCAAGTTGTTGGCGGAAAACTTTGACAGCGGCGTAAAAGCCACTGACACAATCTGATTAGGTCGATGAATGGTCGGTTTTCTGCCCATCTGATCGTTTTCAATACAACCCCTCTCGAGAACTGGAGGGATGTCCCTTAAGCTTTACAGTGTCCATAATAGACCGTATCGAGTCATGAATATATGGGCGCATTTCAGCCCTTTGCTAGGCAGACTCTCGAGACCCGAGCACATTTTCCGCCCTCTGTTCCCTAGCACGGTGCAATATTCTACTCAGTTGGAAACTCCATTTGAATGGCGCGGGAACATCTTGTCACCGGAGGCAATGCCCGGGACTACCGCCCGGTTGGGGACGCGCACCACCGTCCGGCAATGTCTCGGTCCGTCGACCACGGAAAGGCCGCGCCGCCTAGCGCATTGTGTGCGCGCCCGATTGCCTAAGGCGTTCGACAAACAATCCGGCTTTTACAACAAGGGTACTGGTTGACTCTTGTTACAATGCAGGCTAATGTTTCCGCAATAACTGATCGACTGATGTGTGCTATTCACGCACTCAAAACAAACATTTGACATTATTCAAGCCTGTTCTTTTGAAGTCACTTGTAAATCTGTTGCCCCTTTCCTGCCTGGTCACAGTCAATTATAAAGTTGTTTGTAAGATATTTTGCCTTTCGTTGAAGTCATGAAGAAACACCCTGACGAAGTTTGACATCAAACAATACTGTCCTTAATAAAACAATATTTGCGATTGAACCGTATCGGGATGGAAAAAATTATGAACAATTGCTACCGCACAAGAACATTCAAATGTCACAAGGTTGTTTTCGACCATCTGTCCAAAAACGTGTAGAACGGTTTTTTTTTTGCATTTGACAATGTTGGCTTCAAATCTCAACCTGCAGCTATCTTTCAAATAATGGCAACATTCTGGTGAGCTTTTTTTTATTTTAAACATATGCGTGGAAATGTATATCCGTACAGCATACTTGATACAATTGTATGTATGTCAGAGGATAAATAAATAAATATATGAGAGGAAAACAAGTATGTTGTCTATCGCCCTTAAAGAATATTTAGCTACATATTGTGCTTTAGCATCATTTTACTCCTCCTGACATTTTCTGTGCTTTAAAAGACTACATTTGACTTGTTTTTATTTTAATGATGTTTAGTGAATTGATACATAGCCCAGTTAACAACATGCACTGCTCATGCAGTTTTCAGATGAGCACGCGGAGGTAAAAAACCAAAACCAATGCAGAGAGGAGTTAGATTCGAACGTACGGCTGCCTAGACGAAAGACCACTATATAGTCGTTTAGACTGTGTGGAAAATATTTTAGTAGCTCGTAATAAACAGTATGATTTGGAAATTCTTGTAATTCCAACTGAAACCGTGCGTATGTATTTTAATGTTTCTTTCTTGTTTTGATGATTGTGTACTTTCAGAAATTTAAGCATTAGTATGACACAATTAAGTTCGAAAAGAACTGATACCCATTTTGTTGGCTGCATTTTTTGTTTTTGTTACCAGGCGCATCCTATATTGACCGGCAACCCTCTATTAAATACAGCGGACAAACTTCTCTCTACTGATGTTGGCTAGCTCGATTACCATCCATATCGTGTCCATGAATTATTGGCCGAGTTAGTGAGGGGGATACATTCACGTAAAGAACCTGCAGTCTGATTCAATATTAGTTCAAACCAAATGGGGAATTCCTGGATGACATGAAACGTGAAACAAAGCGCCGTGCACGATGGGAGTAAATGCAGCACTTTCCCATACAGACAATTTTATCCTGAATTAAGATCGGGGGAATGCAGAATTTTTTGGCGACATATTGCTATATATAACCTATTTATGCCCTTCACGATGTACTCAATTTATTTAATTCGAATTTTACGCCGAACTGAAGAATATAAAAATTAGGCGACAATGATGACGTTTACAAAATACCAAATCTATTTTTTTAAATTTATAGAAGCCAAAAAAAAAATTGAACTTACGGCTTGTTGTAAACGCGTGTCAGACAAATATATTAAGAGGATTGCACGCGCATGTTATTGCAAAATTGTACACGTTATAAGCCCGTGCGCTTCTGTATACAAAGAATTTGAAATGTTTTAAGAATTTTTAAAATTGTTATAAGGCAATTAATACAAGATTATCAGAAATCTCGATCTCGACTTATCTAATACAGTTCTGTGTGAAACTATCTGGCGGGTATTACATCCAAAGAGCATCGGACTCTACACAGTTGCGTTATACATAAAATGATATGGGTTTAGCACGCGTGTCCGATAAGATATATTATAAAATACGATACATTAGTGTGCAAGATATGTTTTAAATGAAATTACGACTTCAGCCGATGCGCTCGGTACAACGTGCCAACAACATAGCACATACAGTATGTGTAAAACTAATATCCAGCCAATGAGGCCTTTGCGGCATACACGGAACATGTCGCAAAACTGTGTCCTGCAAGTATAGCGGTAATATTACAGGAATAGAGTTGGTATGGTGGCGGTATACATCACCCAATCATCGTAACAAATATGGCCAATGATTTTTCAAAAAACTACATAAACGAAATTTCCACCCAATTGTTTTTCGTATATAAATCGTGACGTCAAATTACATAAGGCATTGTATTTCGACAAACACTCAAGTAAAAACAGGCACCAGGGGGAAAAAACGCCCTTACGAAATTTTGTAATAGTAGAATCTGGTTTTTTCAAATATTTCATTTAATTGAAAACTAAATCAAGATTACTAAATAGATAATAATTATGATTTTTACACTTGTATATGTGTATGTATGAAACGCAGTGGTAGATATCCGCAATACACGGTGTAATGCTTTCATGTCCACAACATAATTATATACCGAAAACTATATCGCAGCTATGTAATGGCTTATCGTTTAATTCTTTCGACAACTGCCTAATACAACCCTCAATCTCTTAAAATGGACCCGTGAGGCAATTATTAATAATGTAAGAGATACAAAATAATCCGTAAGTAAGTCCAGAGAAGAGAAAGAGAGCCATCTGTCCCTGTGGAGATTGGGCGACAAACGCTAAGGTGAAGCATTTCAGTGGAATTCAAACAGATGTACCCCCAGCGACGCTCAGGTAGACTTCAAAGAGACCTCGCCTCAGGTGATAACGGCAGGATGAGAGTTAGTGGCGCGTGGCGGGGCACGTGCTAGGGCTAATCGACCTATCCGGAATTACTCTCGTGCTGAGCTACCTTCAGGGCGGATGACGGAGAGGGGTCGAGCATGTATGGGGGAGGGGGAGAGGGATGGTGATGAGTTTTTATGACTTCAAAATATGTTTCAAGTTAATTAGAACTGATCATCGTGCTTTCTCGTCAAATACGGAAATAGATTTGTATATTTTGAAAAATTCTATTAACGTTTTGCCGTCCACACTACTCCTGACTTAACGGGAGGAAATATGACGAAATCATGCAGCTAATGTGGCTTTATACATGTTAATTTAAAAGAAATCAGCATAGTTTTCAGTACAAAGATTCCTTCTGTGCTGAGTGTTTGTTATTTCAAAAAAATAATCAAGTATTTTTTTCACTTTCGAGTCACAGTTCCGCTATAATTATTTCAAACTTTTCATTTCACTTATATTTCGAAATGCACTATGTACATGATTAAATTTTAGGGCTAACTTTACTGACAATAATTGTGGTGACAATGAATGTATACGATTTATTTAGAAAATAAAGATCTCCTATAACATTAGTATAAGTGAAATTTTACAAAACAGATTGTAACGAAAACGCTATTTTTGTCTTTACAGAACTGGCTGGTATACATTTTCCTCCATATAAAACTGACTTAATTGTTGTATGCACTATTTGCACCCAAAAATCTGCTATAAAATGCACAACGAAATCGTTAACACACTGCATATCCTCGAAAAATGAAGAAATTCACTCAGTTTCCAACGTATTGAGACGCTGAATATAATGCGTTTGAATCAGAACCAGGAGGAAAAACTTCACAGATGGAGAGCGAGCGCTGTGACAGCATGTCCCGACGAGCGGTGCAATAACACGCGCGTGCGATCATGGACAACATGAAAACGGTAACTGTAACCCGCGCCGATATGGCTCGATGAGTAATAACAGTCAAATACGGGCGGGATTGGCGGAATAGTTCCGAATAGCTGTAAACAACGACCGTGTTCGTAACGGTCTCCAGCACGTGAGTCCGCTCGATCGTCACGTGCAGCGCATCTGTCCAACTCTCGAATCTCGCGTTAATTTACGGAAGGGGATCAGTTTCACGCGAGTTTGCTTGCTTCTACTATGCGCGGAGAGCTGGTAATGCCAAGAAATATCCACTAGACTCAGTCGTGGGAAAAAAGGGCAAAGCTAGAATCGTTTATTTCATTAGAAATTTTAGTAACCCAATTTAATCCGGATCACATTTTCATAACAAAGACAGTGACACGGCCTACATAATCTAGTATGAAAATGCATGAATGAAAATTTGCTTGGCTAATTTCAGCCAAAAATCCTTCCACTGCCGTGAACATCAGTTCGTGGATGAATGGTTACCCCCCGAGAAAATTCGTGCGAACAAAATTCCACGATTCTAATTAACTTCCATTTGGTATGCCAGTACTGTGGGAAATAGTTTGACGTGTGCTTTGAACTACATACACGTACGTGTATCTATATACGGTCCCTTAGTCGGAACATGTATAAATATTTTTGACAAACGGATTTATATACATGGATGCAAATACTACAGTAAACTTGTCGACCTGCATGAGCACGGCAGGTAGACAATAAATATTTAGGTCTTTGTTGTAATCAAGTTTGCAACATTTGAAATGTGAAATGTATACAGTTTAAACCTTTGCACAAATTTGTCATAACGGTAATGAGTTCATATAAACGCTGCCCACAGTTTTACACACATCACTTAAGCTACATGTAAGAAAAGATAAAAAAAAATGAAAATCTTTGACAAAATTAACAAAACTAGATTTTAATTGGGTTTGTAATTCGGAATAAAAAAAACATTGCAACTGAAAGCCAGTGTCAGTTTTTCTCAGGCTGAACTATCCCATAAAATGCCGACTTGTATATACATATGTGAGAACAGTGGACAAGTTTTTGTTTCTGAACATAATATTTTTGTATATTACCGCCCACGCAAAAGTAAAATCCTCCAACATTTCCAATGATATCAGTTAATAAACAACATATCTTCATTTCCAATATAATTCAAATATTTTAATAGAAAAAGCACAGTCTAAATTAAATAATTCATCTGCAATCAGCTGAATGACAAAGCACATTGTAAAGAATAAATATGCTTATATTTAAACGGTGTACATTTATAAGGCCTTTGGGGCTCTTTCATGGTTTTACTAGAGTAAGAGGTTGTGAATGGCACTTAATTAGTACATACGTGTACAAAATTCCGAATTCCATGAACATTGTTATTAAATGTCATTTCCTAATAAGCAAAGGAAAAATATTTGCAAATATGGACAAAATACGTTTAGAATAGATTAATGGTATTTAAAAGCCAATATATATATATTCGTAAATACATTTGATGCAATGCGTCGCAGGGTTTTTTTCGGCATGTATAAAGTAGGACATCCTTTGGTTGACCGTGTTTAACAACGAACACATGCACGCACACAGTCCGATGGAATTTTGCAATTTTAGATATAAAGCCAAACAGAAAATATATAAATGTTTTCAAGTTAAACATAGCATTTTAAACATTTCGATGAGAAAAACTTATCATGATTCGCAATATATATTATTAATATTCACGATACAAAAATTATTAGAAATGTATCATGGTTAATATGAAAATGTAGGAATCTAATCTAACAAACAGGTGCGATAAATTTACGATGGGTATGTAATATTACCACTATTTATTGCATGTGTCGGTGAAAAAATACAGCCTGATAAATTAAAACATAACAGGTCATAAATTACACACAACCACGTTTAGTAGTGACACAAAGTTTGTCTATGTGCAAGTTATTATATCTACCTTGATATTCCATTTGCTAACCGTAGCTGAACTAATTTACGAGCCAAAATGGCACCTGGCGGATCACAGTGTCAAAATATACTGGCATATTTAACTGTTGAAAGTGTTCTATAAACAGGATTAAAATTAAGTCATGCATTACGTTTATCTGGAGCTTCAGTGGTGATATTTAATAGTTCATACAAATGGCATTAATAACATTTCAATTAATTTTTCACGCCCACATGTGAGACTTCAACGTATACCGTTATCTTGCGGTTGAAGCAAATGAAATACGAAGCGAAAATATTGGGATCAACTGCCCACGACCGAAGGAAAATGCGGTTCACTAAAATTAATGTCAACGATATATTAAGACTACACCGGTAACAAATGTCTCTGTGTTGGCAAACGAGGCCGAGTTTGGCAAAACTAGGGTACATCTGAACCTCTTGGGAGGAAGGCGACGCAACCGTATCTCGATCTCGAGCAGGTATTATTCTAGTTAATTACATTTCCTTCTATTGCTCTGGAAAGCGAAAAGACGACGCTACTTGAATGATGACGGACAAAATCAAATAGTGACAGATTCGAATCAAGTTTTAATCTTGACTCTCATTACTCGGGGAAGCCCCAAGTACAGACATTGTTGGTCCAGTAGAGTTTGAACTACACGCAGACAATTCACTTAAGTGCGCTAACAGGAGCTCAGCACAAATGATCCAGTGTCACTCAGTATTAACTCGAGACGTGTATAAATTGGAAAAACTAACGGGACCTGTTAAGAGCCTATAGAAATATTAATTTCCAGTGCAACGGCAATTTTGTGCGTACAACATAATGTGGTCAATAAATAACGGTGCTGCAAATCTCAGGATGTAAAGAGATTTGGAGCTCTGCGCAAGCCCGCAATTATCTCGATGAAAAGTATATGTGGTCTATTAGAGAAATTAAATAAACTGTAGATTGAATTGTCGTTACCTTCTAACATCTTGTTTCTGGCGATCAAGTCGCTGAGAGAGGGTGCAGGCGAGTGGGTCGGGCTGCGTTCCTGGTGTAGGTGACATCCAGCTGAAACTCTGTCCACCGTGGACATTGTCCTAACGATGAATGAAGACTCCCGTATACCTCTCCGGTGTACAGTAACGGTCCGAGGGGACAACTGGCCAGTATAAGCGGGGGCTATTGGGGACGAAACAACGGTTGCCACAAAACGTGGACAGGCAATTCAAAACCACGGCGAGAAAACTTTTCCTGCCAACTCAAATCTTACAACTGCATGTCAGCACTAATTCACTCCGACGTTCCTTAAACCCGGCCCTTTGCGATGATCACGTGACGCGGTTCCGTTACACCGACCCAGTGTCATGCATATTCATGAGGTTGGTTGGTTTCCACGTTTCCCTTCCGATCAAGCCTCTCTCTTCGGTGCTCAGCCGAGCTGTAGAACGGTTGGTTCTGAGCTAGAGGCACTTTCTGCTTCGGCCAGCCATTTACCGTTAGCTTTAACAGGTCGTGATGAGCAGCGGCCAACGACTTAGCCCCAGCCACGCCCCTTATGATGCAGGGGACCAGAGGATGAAGCCCTACATGTGCCCCGGGGCTACTATAAGGTAATCGGCACCCGGCCCAGAAGCCAGACTACCCTATAGTTTCAATAGACAAGGATACGAGTGATGAGCTAAATACGCCAATGTAATCACCTCCCCCCCATCCCAACCCAACGAGGTAACACAGCGATACAGATATAAACAGAGCGATAGCAATCCGGTTACACCCCTGTTTCTCGGACGAATAATTCGGGGGAGTCTTTTGTTCCACTGTTACAACGGGCGGCGACTTCAAAAGTGAATTAGGCAGGTGTGTTCAAGTTACAAGGTGTAAAAATCAGGGTGTACTTTTGGAAGTGAACTCTAACCGACTACATTAACTATAACGTCGACCTTTGACTGTTGACGTTTTCTACACAATACTTCCGATGATAATATGTGTATATTTTCTCTACTTTAACAAGGATTATCAAAGATGTATGGATAGACATATTTGAAACTAACGAATTGCTTGAATGTTGAAAAGCTATAGACAGCCAGTTAAGAAATCCACAGGGCTTTAGAGGTAATATGGCTTAAAGGAAAGCAAACTGCCGAGAGTATGTCAAAAGAAAAAAAATCTTATAGACTGAATTTAAAAATAGGTTCTCTATAGCTAATCTCGCAAGGTAATCTCGCAAGTGTAGATATTACGGGGCTAAGGGTCGCAGATGCACTCGTGTTTGTTACATTAGTACCATGCTTTCATGAACAGTTTGCCATCAAAATACTACTAAGATACTACATGTGTTTTATGTCTCGAGTTTATTCACATAACACGAGTTTGAAATTTGAATTGGATGCCTAGTGTAGAATACTGACTGCTTTCTCTGCATCACTGAAAACTGTTGGCTTTTTGGCTCTTCGGTATTTTCCTAATATTTCGTACATATTCCGCAGGGAACCGGCGTTCTATTGGTTGTTTTGAAAACGGGTCTTCCGTTTATAGACTTGGAACGCCTCTTTGTTGTGTACGACCGGTATATCAGAGTGTCAGACTTAAGTGCATTCAAACTAAATTATCCAGCTATAGGAGATATACTTTAGAAACGCAGCAAGGTATGAGGCCCTCACCCCTAAACTCTACCAACCCGGCACACCCCACGCGGAGTCTACCAGGTACCCTGCAGCCATGTTCCTATAGTGCGGACCGTGGTATAGGTGGAATGTTACTGGGAAATGCGTTGAAAAATAGTGCCGAAGAAAAATAAGGAAATAAAGGAATATTCAGCTGTTAAGGTCGGTATTAGATAGCGCCAATTGTAACGCCAAAGGTTTCAAAATCTTTCAAGTTTTCTGAAAAAATGACAATGACTTATGGAAGTCCGGAACTTATGGAGACTTTAAGCCCAAAGCCACTACTATATTCATATACTCCCTCCATTACAAGCGGATAAATACAGAGGCTATCGTCCTCGAAAAAGAGCTTTTCGAAATGGCATAATGAAAAATTCATTTTACTTCCATTGCAAAGTTAACCACTTAGTACCATAAAAGTGATCTAAAATAGTATAAATTAAAACGTGAAGTTGTGTAAAATAAAGATGAATGAGTCGGCATATATATATATATACAGAGATACAAGACTATCAGTGAATCACCATAAACATACAAATAAGACATAATAAGCATAAGTCATTTAATAATTCATTAACTGAAACATCTGTTGTAAATAAGTTGTTGTAACGACAGCGAAAATACAATGGTCAAGCAGTTTGTTAAACTCTAAGTGGACTGTGGTTTTCTGTTGTGCACTAGAGACGCTGCACGTGGATGTTGTAGCCACCACCGCTGCATCTGGCTTAAGATATCGGTTTCATGTTTGAAGACGGACAGGATCAGATGCACTATAGCCATTGTAATGCGGACAGGACGACGGACGAGGTGATATCTCAGTCAGCCGAATTAATCCGAGTGATGTTTGGTCGGCAAATATTTCCACAAGACCTTCTTAGCCTCGCGTAAAATCACCATTCAGCCTTTAGGTCAATATTAGCTAGCGCCAACTGTCCCTCCATCGAGAACGATTTCAAAATCTGTCAAGTTTTCGGAAAAATGATACTGTAGCGAAATCCGGAATTAACGCCCTGCTTGAAAGGCTGGTATAGACGGGGCTTTAACCATGCGTCAACCAATTTAGATGGTAAACGAAACTGTCCGTTGACCGTAAATTTTTCGAGTTCAACTTCAAAGTTTATCAATTTTACTCTACAGAACAAACATGCACCTCTTTCATATTTTGAACTAAATAGAAGCAATTAAAACCTATACTGTTATGCAGCGCTTTGGACATTTCATATAGATAGATTACAAATCGTCCTCACCATGAACTGTGAAAAATCCACTGTTCAACCCGATGATCTCAAAAACCAGAGTATTTTGCTCTAATTTTTAGTGATATTTTTACTTTTATTATCCTAAAAAAAACAAACAACAGTTGTCTACAGAATTCAACTACTTATGCTTCCAAAGTAAATTTCAGTTTGGAAATACTATTCTGTAAAAGGAAGATGTTGGATTGAGGGATGGGGTGGGGATGGTAAGTGGAAGAACCTCAAAGAAACCAGCTGGAATTATGAGGCACCTGATTCTGTCTATATCTGTGTATAAATCAAACAAACATTACAACCAGTATGCTGTGGTAATTACAACCATTATATACCAGTATATTAAAATTTTAATACAATACGTAGCGTATGGCCCAAAAAGCTGAGATCACGACAGCTTTGTTTTAACCGCCCACTTTTTGTGATTTCTCGCATGTCGCAAATGGTGTATGGCATACTTCTATACCCGTAAGCTCACAGGTAAATTTTGACTATAACATCGTATTTGTTTGTTTGCCTTTGTTGAGGGTGGAAGGAAGGGGAATCGATACTTCTTCGAAGATTGTACATATAGGTATCGTAACATACGTAAGTATTTGCACTGACGGCCACAAAATGGTTGTGACAAGTCGAAGACCGGAAGACCTCTATGTCAGCTGATGTTCAAAGCCTTTGATTTGTATTGTGGCGCTTCAAATTTAAACACACACATTGCAATCCGTTTACTGTAAGGGGACAAGGGCCGATTTCACACAGCCAGAGTTTACTTGAGCCAAAATTTAAATATAATTTAAACGCTTATATTTGGAAACTACTCGTTAAATTTTTCAACATCTGAAATTGTATGTTCAGCCAAATCAGTCACAATTTGAACATCTTGAACAATTAAAATTTGTATTACAAAGTGGCTGTTTTGAATTATAAATGAAATCCAAAATCATTGTCAATGGCGACGACCCCACGCAGCTCTATTGATTGTTTCCAGCTTTGGAAACATTTAAAAGCCACAGAAGCCACAGCAGGACGCATGACAAATGATCGGAAAGAGACTTACTAATCCTCGTCATATTGAACACAACAATACAAAAGGTACAACCCCGTACCTGTTAGTGGATTAACAGGCTGTTTGATTCTGGGTTTACTGAGGGATTAATCCAAAACGCGTCCCTCGCTCGCGCTATATACCTGCTTAATAACTCTCGCGATGGCGCGCGAGGCGAGGCGAGGCGAGGCGTGAATTGAAATTCGCACCTTCGCATAGATTTCACGGGCAGCTCCCAAGCTTCACCTGTCCTGTACGGCGTTACTTCCTCTGTAGGTGTTATCCAGCCTAAGGTGAAATTTTCTGAACGCTGTTAAACTTTTCACTTAACCATATGTGATATATTGAACCGTCTCAGGTTTAACTTGATGATGGCCAGATCTGAATATTGCATTGTCACTCAGTTTATTCGAGAACGTCTGCCACTGACGTATTATATTGGTGTCATGATTGTTTTCTTGTCAGTTCTCACCTTTACTGGCCATTTGAATCACGCTTTTATCACACTTTAAAGGAAAAAGCTTGCAAGCAAAAACGGGAAGAGGTGATGAAGCAAATTTTCACCACTTTACGCCTTGCAATTCTAAAAGAACTTTCTAACACAAGGATACAACACGCCTTCGAGCGGTTTGATGCCAAACATTTTTTAATGATTAAGGGGAGAAATTTGATGTCTTCTTTCCTCTAATTTCTTTCAAAGAGAAGTATAAATCGATATACAAGTCCTCCTAAGATAAGCTTTTTCTTTCTTTTTGTCGATTTTCAATTTTTTCCTGTGCTTTTTTACCATTATTTGCTCATTGCACTTTGAATGTCGCTGCTGGTATCACCACAGTAAATTTTCTTGCATTGTGTGCTTGTTGTACATGGTTTCAAATAAACGTACACAAGCATATGCCAACGCTTCTATACAAAAATTCTCACACACCGTTTTTATCTGCTATGTTTTTGTTTTGTTTTTCTGGGCTTTTTTTTTTGTTTTTTTTTTACAAAATTCGTTGCTTCTTTCTCGATCTTAAGGCTTCTGCAACAAAAAAAAAGATGTCTGAAATTTTCTCCGCTACATACCGTCTATAGACGGTTATGACGTCCTACTGTATCTGCTATTTATTTCGGCATTTCTTTTATCGATTTTATTCCTTGTTGGTTTCATGAAGAGAGTAATGAGAGCGTCGTGACAGGTGTTTGCTTACAAAGATTTCTCAAAAAGAAACGTCTATCGCTATGGTGACTATCATTCATCAATCATTCATAGGAGAAAAAGTACACGTATGATTATAGGTTAGGCCATATAAGTAATGGTTAGGTGTTTCGCACCTTATAATGAGTTTCCCCACTCTCCAGACAGCAAAATTTAGAAAACCGGTTATTTAATTTTGAAACTCGTATTGTTTATATTACAAAAGATTCTCAATATCTGCATAGTGGATAATGAAGGGGTCAGTAAATGGTTAAATAAATGGTTAGTAGCGGAAAATCTAACGTAATTTTCGTATGATTCTGTATCGCTACAAAAGGAATGAGGCACAAATTATTACTAACCTATAGCACACGAATTTAACACGAAGGAAAACCGGTGAGAATTAGGACAAAATTGCTGTAATTTAAGCATTTATATGAACAGCTAGAATAAACTCTAACAGTGGTAAATTAACCACAGGCTGTATTTCACCGGCTACGTGTGCCATCCATTTGCCGATCATCACACTGTCGTCGCTGCTCTGGTTTTTCGCTCTGTGGTTTGAGTTTTTGATATATGGTACTGTTTTCCTTTTCTGTGCAATCCGTGAGTGGAAAATCCTGAAGCCGTTTGTATGAAAGCAAAACGGTAATGCTGCGTGGACGTATCCATCATTCATACCAGAGTATGATATTTAGTGTTGTTGGTATTCTATAAAGCGGATCTAAAGTCTACCTCAACCTTATCAAGTGGGTCAAGGATCTGTTCGGGCTTAACACACCAGTCGACTTCCTTTATGCTCCCTAATTAACATCCAGGTGAGAATTCCAGGTGTGTTTACCAGACCTGAACGAAGACCATTGGTTGATGGCAAATATTCACAGCGCGGATTTTTTTTTTTTTTGATCACCCGGGTAAATATTTCACTTATCTCCTCATTTTTCTTTTGCGATATTTGGCAGTATACAGGATTTTTGGAAAGATACTTTGGTGCAAAAGCTTATGGCGGGTGTAGGTTTAAGCAATCTGGCATCCTGATTCAGTACATATATGGGAGCCTCCTCGGCCTTGTGGTTAGCGTGCTAGCATGGCACCAAAAGCCGCTCACCAACTCGATCGTCGTGGGTTTTCCCCGGTTTCCTCCAGCTATAGTGCTGGTTGTCGTCGTATATGTGAAATATATTACGGCGTAAAACACCAATGAAATAAAAACAAGTGCTTATATACTCTAGCAAACCAGTAAAGCATTTAACAAATGCAACACTGACCAGCATAGAGTCTCCAATTCAGAAATATAATACACTGACTACTGAAATATAGTTAAATCACATGTTGATGTATTTTGCCAAGGTACACAACAAGTGATGTCCATAACGACTTTTAGAGTTATACACAAGAACGTACATGTACATATATTTAGACCTTTCCAGTATGCCCGCTGCTGTCATATAAGATAAAAATTCTTGAGTACAGGTATATAACGTTAAAACACCAATTAAAAAAATTAATAAATAAATTATATATTTCCATATCTTGATCAATATATGCCAAAAAGACCTAATTGAGGGTTTGAAAACAAATATGGCAGAGATTAAAGGATTACACCTAGTAAAGCAAATATACGTTTTGCGGCAGAGTACTAATTATACCAACTGGTAAGCTATTTCATTAGTGATTCATTGCGGTGAAAAGCTAATCAAAAACCAAAAGTGAAGGATATTTGTAACAGAAAAAATAGAGCAAATGTCCGCAAATATAATGTACAATTGTCCTTTAATGGTATATGATATTAAAAATAGCTATTTAGCCATAAATTTAAGGTGTAATGTTTTTTGTTTTATAAATCGACAAAGTACAGGGGCCAGTTTCATGACGCTCACTTAGCTAAGTTTGCCCTTAACTATCATGACAACGTATTTTGTAGAGATATAAAGCGCACTTAGCCAAGGGCTACTTAACACTAAGTATGCTTCATGAAACCGTCACCTGGTTTTAAACTTACAGACGTGGGCTAACAGAAGAACTTTCTCCATCATTTTAACAACTAAGATGGCTGCTATATGCGTTACTTAGGCAATATATATATTTTACTCTCACGCTAAGAGGCGAGTTCGTGGGATTTGTTCTCAAGCTGTACAGTATGTTGTAGGTCTAAGAATATCAGTTGTCAATCTCCTCTCTCGCAGACTGTACGACAACAGGAATAGTTTCAATGTTGACATTGTAAATTATCCTTACATGACCAGCAATGTAGCGAAGGGTCCTGCATATGGCGTTTACATGTCAAGCCTTGTACATTTGTTAGATCCTGCGTGTTGTGTGACGATTTCAAGGTTAATCCATCAAAGTCCTTCAATCCAAGTTTCTTAAGTTTTACAATGAGTCTAATTTTCTTGTAAGTAAATATGAACAGAGCTTTCAGAATCTCTGGCGCTCTGCTTCATGACAGTATGTTATTCCGCTTAACCCGGGGCTAGGGCATTATAGTCATCGTGTTGCATTAGATCGACACGTCGGATAAATGACCAGTTGCATTCAAAGCACAACTGAGATACATATTTTGTTACCGACAAGTGATACTCTGGCATGGTACACGATTTGAATACTGATTTCACTTCGTCACCTTTAACACACGTTGCGTCTTTCCTACATCATTGAAAACTGTTGACAGATTCTCTTGTTTGATTCCGTCCTATTTTCGTATTTTACATATTTTCTTAGTTGTTTGGTAATTTGTGTTGAACATCCTTTTGTGAATTGGCTTTGCGATTATTGACCTGTAACGTCCTTTTTGGTTGATGGCTGGTATACGAATGTCTGTTTCGACGCTTAGATTAAGTATTGCAGAACCAAGTACCTGGGCCCAGTTTCACGAAGCCCGGTTTAACGTTACGTCACTTAACTACCACGGCAACCAGTACTGTAGTCATAACGTCGTCATGGCAGTTGCGAACTCGTAAGGTTAAGGGAGCTTCGCGAAACTGGGCCCTTCACTGTATACTTTGAGTTCCGTTGAATCGGCACATGCTCCATACTTATCTCTACAAGGAAGTGCCGCTGGAACATTAAATAGTCAGTGCACCTGAACAACAGAACAGGTGAAACAACCTCCGATGAGTCGGACGTAAAAATCCAGGAATTCCTCCCAAAGGCATTGATTTTCACCTGTTTTAAAAGTCAAAGGGGGCGGTTGCTATGGATACCGGCATATATTCAGGTGAAGTAATAGGATTAACTTCGTGTTAAGGACGAATTAATCCGAGCGCACTGAAAGCGGATCAACTTCATCGGATTAATTTTTGTGGACCCATGCATCTGATTTATAAGATCAGCGAGATGTGAACATGAGTTCATACATGTTACGGCCGAGTCTTAGATAAAGACTTTCCTGTATAAAACAGCTTCCACTGGGAAAATATTCATAACACCAAACACCACTGAATTCTGATCGAAAGTTTATTATTTATAATAATATGTGTTTGAGCATATGTCAAGGTTTGTTTCGAACTTTTTGTGTTATACACATACCATACTCTCAAAAAGCAAACGTGTCCGCGACATAAACAAGACGTGTCATCATTAATTTGGTACACATTAAAACTGTAAGTACATAAAAATGATATAAGCAAGGTACACATGTTCCTGTGCAAATTTGATACAAATAATGTGATACACGTCTTGTGCTTTTCTTTTGTCCACAGTTGCTTTTAATGAATGTTTGTTGAGGAACTTTTGTGAGTACATGGCCTAACTGCACGGAACTCATTTCATGTTATACAGAAAAAATTTAAAACATTAGAATATCATATCAATATAGGGAAGAATATAAACAAATGAAATGTCTCTTTGAAAACGGAAGAAAATATGGCCGTTTCTGGATATGTTGTATACGTGTGCTTCTTAATGCCTACGTTGTAACGTGTTAGAGCTAAATTCGTCATGAATTAACACAAAATCATAAACTACCAATTATTCTATGAAACCTGAGCGCATCATATACACCATACTATACTAATGTCAATGGAAAATGTACTATAACTGACAAATCACTTTTCTGATTTACAACATCAATATTACCACGCAAACAGTGAAAAAATGAAGAGCCAAAGAAGCTTTTATTACCTCCATTTGTGAAGAGTTATGTAGATGGCCCTTGTAGAAATATGCAAAACAATAACTCAAGGTGACATTTGTATGATAGCAACAGAAACATACCCATCTCTTAGGAGAAATGATTCGATAGGGAACGATATTTAAAATATCTGCACATATCAGTCCCAAAGGGTTAAGGTATGAAGTATTGAATGGGGGAATTAAACAACTTGGGGTAATCCTAGCTATTGACTTTTTGGACATTCTACACATGAATGTGATTTATCATTCCACATATCTGATACAACGCCAAATGTCAAATCTTTTGAAATCACGCATGATGGAGGAAATGTACGTAAGTGTTACTTCATTATTATGTATTTATAAATCACAATAACCTGGATAAAACAATGTTGTGTAATAAACTTTATTTCAATATTTTTATCAGATTTCGTTAGAGAAAGTGTATCGCTGATCAGACTTCAGTGTTAGTAAGAGTTTAATCTTCACAATATCATAAAGAATAAACTATTTGACATGTGGCAACTGATACAATCCCTTACACTGCAGTTTGAGGAGAGGTATGTAAAACAAGATCAGTGATATGAATTGTAATTCATTGGATGTCACTACTTTGAGACGAATTACTCAAATTCTAACGCGTTGTTGTCATGTTTAATAAGCATTTACATGAAAATATTCACGAGGTTAATTCTTGTCTACCTTTCCTTCAAAATCGCTTCCACATTCCCGCATGGGCTGAACCAAGAACTAAGAATTAAATGCACCGTCACAAAATTTCAAAGCGGAACGAAGAACTCTAAATGATACTAAACGGTCTCCAAATTACCGAGCCCATCCAAGAATAGGGGATACTAATTCGTCTCCAAATGACCGAATATATGGTTTCGTTATGTACACAGGACATATCTTGCTCACTTTATCATATCCACGCAAATACATGTTATACGGTTATGTGAACAAACATCGACGCAGTTGCTATAGTTAACATAAAAAAACTCCATCCACTCGCTTAATATAATTCGTATTATAGTGGATTTAAAGGTAATAGCATAAATCTAGGAGTCAAAAAAGAAATCAGTACACCAATCGTTAAACACAACGGACATTCCACACTTACAATCAAAAGACAAATTTCCGAATCAGCGTTCATACAAACCATCAAAGAAATAAGAAAGTATATAAAGTAGGCCATTATCTATTTATTTATTTGAACGATTAAAACGCCAAAAACGAGCTTTTGCAAGTTGCTGACGAACTTTCCCATAAGTGACGTATATTGACGGAAAACAAGTGGTCTTAATGAAGACCATAGACTGTGCAAATATAAGCGTCAAGTCCGACATTCATATACCATTCGTAGTCCGTAAAGGGCGTTCCAAGTCGATAACGATAACGACCACGCGCAAAGTGTCGTTAACCGCTTTTATTGTCGCCAAGGCCCCGAAAGCAGTGAGACAGGGAAATCTATGTTCGCTGTCCAGGGTCGGGTTTGAACTCTCACCACTTGAATCCTTGAGATTGAAAGTGGTGAAATTAAGACCGAAACATGTAAAGGAAAACAGTGAACGCTTCGCATGGATGACGGATACACATGGGACGACTTAACACGATAAATGTACGTTGATGGTCTCGCTCAGATTTAATATTTTTGATTTGGGTCGACATCAAATAACCCTTTTTTTCACAGTGAAAGGATAAAATGTCTTACATAAATCAATCAACAGAATCCTAGGCTTTACATCATCGGTGCATCCTGTCAGGAAATTTCTCAATATCCTCTATGTGAGTGTAGTACTAGACTGGCAATTTACCCCAATATAAAAGCTGTCAGCAGGCTGTCATAGAGGCGGGATTGTTGCCCTGGTAACATGGCTAACTGAAGATTGACACGTTGGCTTGATTGGGGGCACCATCCATACCTTGAGTTTTAGTCCGACAATACTCAGCAGAGTGTTCAAGTCTACAGACTTGCATCTACGCAGTTTTGTATTGTTGACTTCTTCTCTCGCATGAACCCGTCCTAATTTCTTATTTTTATTACACACATTCTTAATTTTTTGCTTTTTTGTGTTGAATGTCATTTTGGAAATTGGTCTTGCGATTGATGAATGTCTGTATCTACCCCCATATTGTAAGTCTTATTCCATCAAACGCCAAGTTTCTTAAGTTTTACACTGAGTATAATTCTCTTGAAAGGAAATATGGACAGACCGTCCAGAGTCTCTGGAGCTCTGCTTCACGACTGTGTCCAGTTCCCCTTAACCCCGGGGCTATAGGGGCTGTTTATTCATCGTGTTGAATTAGATCGCCATCTTGGATGTATGAACAGTTGCATTCAAAGCACAACTGAGATACACATTTTGTTATTGACAACTGAAACTCTAGCATGGTATACGATTTGAATACTGATTTCACTCATTCGCCTATATAGTCAGTTTTAATAATGTTTTTAATAATACAGAGAACCGGTGAAATATCACCTTTTGTCAGTTTTTGTCAGGTCTTTATTCTAAATGTTTACGTAAATGCTTGAAGTGTTGTAACTTGTACGAGCCCTCTAGCACAATGGTTTGAACTGATTTGAGCAAAAAAGAAGTGCAGTAAGGTTAATTAAATTTTAATGGAAGTCACTGGTTTAGAAGTAATGAAAATGCTGTGTTGTTATCACGAAAACAATGCAAAGGGTCCAAGCCTCAGGGACTCAATAGTCCACCACTAGAATCCTGGTTTGTTTGATGCAGGAATACGATATAAAAGACGACAGCATATAGAGAGTAAAACAAGAGCAGCGACGACAGTATGATAGACGTACAGCATAGAGAGTAGAACCAGAGCAACGACGACAATGTGATAGACGTACAGCATGGAGAGTAAAGCCAGAACAGCGACGACAGTGTGATAGACGTACAACATAGAGAGTAAAACCAGAGCAGAGACGACAGTGTGATAGACGTACAACATAGAGAGTAAAACCAGAGCAGAGACGACAGTGTGATAGATGTATAGCATAGAGAGTAAAACCAGAACAGCGACGACAGTGTGATAGACATACAACATAGAGAGTAAAACCAGAGCAGAGACGACAGTGTGATAGACGTACAGTATAGAGAGTAAAACCAGAGCAGCGACGAATGTGTGATAGTTGGCAAATGGTCATACGTAACCAGTGAAATTCGGCCTCGTGCCAGTTTTCTTCAGTTAGGGTTTTATTCTGACTTTTCATGTATATATACTTAAAAAGTAGCAACGTACTCACCCACTGGCACCATGGCTTAAGTTGTATTAGGTAAAAAAAAATGTAGTGATACTGGTTACAATTTATTAGACGTCACTGGTCTAAAATGTTGTTTTGTCAGAACATTTAACATACAATAACATTAAAACCATAAAGAGACTGACTCGTAAACGCTAGTGATGTAACTGAATACATGTGCAGTTGCCACCATTTTCAGTTTCGTTGCTGTTTCCTGTAGTATTAAATTGATGGCCCGGACGTTTTCGTTTGCTCTTGCAGTGTCACATTGATAGAAATGACCATCGGTGTAGGGCCTATACTCTCAACCAATATCATGTTTAACTTAAGACTGGATGAGCCGATCGCGCTAAACCTCAAGTTCTCGGTACGGGGCGCTCTGGATTCTGGTGTGATCAAAGCTTTAGTTAAGCAAATGAGAGAGCGAAGAGAGTGTGTCGACATGAGAGGCCGAAGTCCTCGCTGGGCGGATACGTCACGATGGGGAACTACCAAGGGAAATCAACCGATTGATCGCTCTCAATGATTATGAAACAGTCGGCTACCGAAACATCGAACCTAATCTCGTTAATTGGGCGACTGGGCGCCGTGGAAGAGCGCCCGGGTGAATTCGGAAAAGCCACGAGCGCCGAGTCCGTTTTCCTCCTCTGTACCACGTCTCGGATTTAAAGCCCTGTTGTGGCAGGTGGTTGAATGGGGGTGGGGGCTGCATAAAAGACGGAGCGGCACGTCGAGTTATGGCCTGCCACTTTTTAACTGATCCGCTCTACACTGCAAGAAAAAAAAAGATATCAACTTTCTTCGTTCTCGCCTTTCAACGGCTTACTCTTTTTGCGAAAGGTCCGAGGAATACGGAGATGGCTTCTTGGAGCATGTTGTCACAATAGACGAGGGCACAATATGATCCCTTTTCCACCATTTTGTATTCATTGTCGTGTCAGCCGACAAATGGAAGAGCAGACGACAGCGTGAGTAATGCTACGCCGTGGGTCACGTGCTGGATTATCTGCACGCACCAAGCTTCTTTTTCTTACAGCGTGACTTCGTAGCCTTTGACCTCAAGATAATCTGTATATGTATCTCAACGCGATGTCGCGATCAGGTTCACCTTGAAAAGGCTGTTTACAAATGAGTAAGAGAAAAACTTTTTGAGGACATTGTTTGATACAGATTTTGGTACAGGTCTTTAAAATGTAAACGATTGCAAAGTCTTCATATAAATGTTTCTGACTGATAATGACACATCGCCATTACTGGGTATGTAAGTTGCATTTGTGATGTCGTTCCGTGAAATTCCTAAAATTTAAGGAGAACACGGCACAAACCGGATCAAATTCAAGCAAAAAAAATTTATCAAAGTTAATGTTTCGACTCGAAAGAATCCTGCATATGTCTTTACAACGTGGACATCCTCTTATACCGCTCGAGTTTTATAGTGTGCGAAAAGGCCTTGGTGTGTTAAATATGATTATAAAATATGATCATAACCTAGATGTGACTGTGGTACACAACAATGCGACAAAATGTGTAGTAATAGATGGTGAAGAAAATGCAGAGATGGAAAAAAATCATAAATATTGTTCACCGCAAATAACTATGTGCGACAAAAAATACCGAAATGTATTCCACGGACTGATTATAGATTGACAGTAGTTCGGTAATATCGTGACAATCACAACTTGCAAGAAGGCTGGTTAAGCTATTCGTACATCAAAGTTCAGAAGAAGCCAAAGGTATAACTATTAAGAAAAGGCAGAGACTCAGGGTATACGTTTTTTCTAACAGTGTGAAAATGCACTTTCATCCAATGCCAAAAAAAGCATTGATATTGTACATTTACCCTGTATAAATGATAAATTATGAGATAACATAAATGTTTAAAAAGTTACGCAGTTATCCTAAAAGCAGACAGTGACAAAAGTATGCACTATTACATATAAACTGTCCTCTGCGTGAAGCAGTCCTGAAACAATGTTCTGTCTGTTACAGGCTACAGACTAGGACAGTGAAGAACTGACAAATATCAGGGATGACGTCATCTATCAGCCTTTATCCGGTTGGCTTCCTGGAGTTTTCCTCCTCACTAAGCGATAAATCGGTCATGTGTACGATGGCGACAAGAGATGACGGCCGAGGCTAGTCAAGTAGACTGGAAAAGGTAGATGGGGTGAAAAGCAAAGAGGAAGAGATTTTGGTAATGGTGGTGCAAAACGATAGTCCAGATTTCGTGTAAAAATGTAATCCATCGGGTTTAACCCCGGCCTTTGACATTGAATTGGTGGATTCCTCGTTTTCAATGCTTGTGGTTGTGGAATGTGACGTAATCGTGCGTTCATAGAGGACCACTTGTGTTCTACCAATATGGCGTGCAGTGTCTTATGCTTCACATGGAAAACTTCGTCGGTGATAGAATTGACCGCTATAACCATCTGTTTCACTGGTTAACGGTCTGTACTGTACTTGGATACTTCGCTTATTGTCAACCATTTATTCTAACGTTAACTTTATACATTTACATGGTCGGAAGTTCGCGGCCCGACTTGTCCCGAGTTACCACGACGATCACCGGAAAATGCCGAGCGCCGTTTGCTTGGGATTTGCTCTCTAATCGGCCTCACTCAACGTTACGCGGCTAATAGCCTATCATCGACTGAAACCCCCGAAGGACTCCTTACCGCCGCCCCAGTTTTATGAATAATTTACATCTAAATTAGAAGAGAGCTGATTGCCGGGTTGTGGTAATTTTCTCGTCCGACTTTTTTCTCAGGGCTGTTTTCAGGCGGAACGAATGCCTTGGGTTATTTTCTTGTCGCCACAGTCCGAATTATTTATCACCACGTGTAGGCAATTTCTATGAACTATATGGGTGTAGACTGGTAATGTCTAGTCTACCAGTTTTACAACCGATGGTCTAACACAGATGCCGGTCCCTCGCTGGCACAGACGATATATGCGCTGGATTGCTGCGACCGTCAGTTCCTTGATCAGTGAGGTCGTGTGTTCGAATCCATTTCTCGCTGCTGTGGCTCACTCAGGGCATGTTGGTTTTCTTCACTCATAAACGTGACTGGCGTCGTACATTAAGTGAAAAATTCCTAAGTACGACGTTAAACACCAAAGCCTTCCCAAGGCACATCAAATGTGAGGGCTTAATGATTTCCCTTAGGCTCTCTTCGCTTTCCTTTACACTAATCGGAACTGCATCTTGTGCGAACACAGAGTTAATCAGCAAAAAGATAAATAAATAAAATCGAGCTGATCTCGTTTGCCATGCCACTGATATCAGATTGCAAGTTTTATATGTCATGATTGTGGGCAAATACATGCAGGATATCTGGGATTTGTTCTCTGCAAACTGCAAGAACACTGACTCAGGAGGCTCGGTTTTAACCCTAGTCTGTGTCAAAATAAAACCTTTATCCCTAGCTTCTTCGATTAGCGAACTGACCACTGTTGTATGGACGAGGGGTTGAGCGTTAGCGAAGCAAGTGGAAGACTCGATGTTTATAACCACAATACTGCACAATAAATCTAAGAGTTTCGTTTATAAACACATTTCTGTTCCATTTTAAAACGTCTGGTGGTGTTTATTCATAAGGACTATGTTAAAAGAGAGTAAATGAAGAGATGTTTTAATTATAGTAAACATGCGAAAAGGGTACACAGTAATGTGGTGGATATTTTTAGTACACAAACTGTCCAGTGATATTGAATGTAAAACGTCGTTAGACGTGCAGAAGTCTTTACTATAGTAAACACGATTACAAAGTAAAGACATGACATGTTTACATAGTAACAATTGGCATTTGCCCTGTAAACATATTATATGTTTACAATAATAATCACATCCCTTTAACTGCAAAACAGGGTCTTGTGCTATTATTTATGCATTTACATGAACAGTTAAAGTAAAATCCTGACAGAGGTAAATTGAAAAGAGACTGTATTTCAGGCGGTTACGTTGGACAATTTGCCATACATCACACTGTCGTCGTTGCTCTGGTTTTTCTCTCCATGCTGTTTGTCTTAATTATATTTTATGAATAAATATCACCACGAGTTTGTAAACTGTAACAGAAATGTGTTTATAAACGAATTACAGACGTTAAAGTATTTACTATAGTAGACATTAGACATGTTTACAAAGTAAATAACAAGCACATCTCTTTAATTGCAAAAGATAGTCTTTATGAATAAATATCAGGTCGTGTTTAAAAACTGTAACAGAAATATATTTGTAAACGAATTATGAAGTACACAGCAAAAGCGCTTGTGTCAAGTGCGTACATTGTGACTGTTTATGCCCATTTATAGTATCTACGTCATAGTTTTTTTAGTGAAGCAGCACCGTATAGTTGTGTCGGCATTGGGGACTGGATGAAACGAAGCCAACAATAGCGTGATACAACCCAATATTCTGTTGACTATAAAAGATTAAGGCATAGATAGTAAAACCAGAGCAGCGACAACAATCTGATACTTGGCAAATTGTCAGACGTAACCGGTGAAATATAGCCTCAAATGACACTCCGCTTGGCACCATGGCCTAAGCAGAATTAGGTAAAAAAAAAACATAAGCAGTGATGTTAATTGCAATTTATTAGACGTCACCGGTCCAGAATTACTCAAATTGCTGTATTGTCATTCAAGTCACATTTAATACACAAACACATTAAAACCCACGGATGAGACAATGTAACGAAGAAAATTAATTGGAACGTTATAAGACATCATATTTACGCCAGTGAAAACTATGCCAGATAGAAAACAATGTATTATTGCTTGTTTGTCGACAAGCATTTGTCAAAGACATCGGTTCCTTCAAAACAACATAACCCCATGCAAATACTAGCGCCCAAGTGCGCGAGTTAGTTTATGAACTACTGACAAGGTGAAGGCTCATCAAATTTTAAATTTTCCAAACTTCGCTATTTCAAGTTTTAAGTGTAGACCGAACTGAACTAGTTAATCCCAAACTATTGGAAGTTTTGCAGGTTGACAACGTGAACAGTGATTTACAAACTTTGCCCGGTATTTTACAACATGTTGGGAATTTATTTATTTGATTGTTGCTGAACGACATACTCAGGAATGGACTTTTACATAACCTATAGGGAAAAGAACAAAAAATTATCCGGCGTGAATACACAAGGAGTGTTCTAGTTTAATTGTTTAAACATTGCACGCATTCTTTAAGATTGTTCTCCAGCTGTTTTGATTGATATCAGCAGATATCGGTATTGGCAGCACGCATTATGTATTTAACACAGTTAACAACACAGTTAATATACTTTCCTAGTTTGGAGCAACTTTGATTTGGACTTGAATACGGCGTTAAACACCAGTCTAAACTAAAGAAATAAATAAAATGATGACGATGGCGATGATGAGATTGAGGCGGAGGATTTGGAAAATGATGATGACGATATGGGCACGAGTGTAAGAATAATAAAGATGCATAATAGGGTGAGAGTGATGATGACGATGAGGAGGAGAGTAAGAGTAATAAAGATGCAGATTAGGGTGAGACGATGATGACGATGAGGACGAGGTACGTAAGGATAACAAAGATGCATATTAGGGTCAGAGTGATGATGACGATGATGTAGTTTCCTCTACGGCGAATGAGTAAGAGGCTAATTATTCCAGATTTATGCTAAGATTCTTAGAGATGTTTGGTGGGTGTACAATTTCAAGAAATATTCCGCCTCCCTCCATGTGGTGAGAGCATCATAAAATTTCGATGTGTCCTATATATCAAAAGAATATTTTTTAGAGTGTATAGTAACAGGCACTGGGTTGACTACATGATGCATGCCAGGAGGAAAACCAATTAGTTACCCACTGCATGAATATATAATATCAGTAATTAAAAATATCGACCATGCATATGTTTGGTTACTGGTGTGTGTATGTTGTTGTTGTTGTTGTTTTTTGGGCTTGGAGCACCCACATGTAAGGACTAGAGCCGAGCCCATCCGCCGAGCCCATCAGCAATGACAACTCACGAGTGGATCTGAAAGCTGCATGTAACTTGTGAGAAGGGTTGTTGTTATCAAAATGCAACACTGCAAAGGTTCTTCGAGACCTCTGTCAGGTTAGAGCAAGAAAACAGAAGTGTCTGACCCCGTGTCCTGTCCGGTGTCATCGGCATGATATTTCAGTGGACACAAATAATGTTTTAAATTTAGGACAAATTTTCTTGTCATCTTGAGTGATGCCAAAATGTGCACAAATATTCTATTAATTCAACATAAAGATTATAGAACACTAACAGAATGTAATGTTGAATATGACAGGGAATAAATTCTAGCATCACTCAGAGAACATACTTTTTATCAAAATTAACAGATTATTTATTGAATGTATAGTTAACAAAAGAATTACCATACAATATATTTTTCAACATTTATTAGATTGTCGAAAACATATGAAAGTAATAATAAAACGTTAATATCATTTTCAGATTTTTACCCGACGAGAAAATCGCTTTGTTTTAGGGGTTCGGGTCCCAGCTAGGACCACGAAGCTGTCTAAGACTTATCTCGGGCTTAACTTTATTGCATTAAAATTGTGACATACCTTTATATGACATGCCTGATTTTTTACTTTAATACTTGTTCTTTTAGTCCACGACAAAATAGAAACTTTGTTTAAATCTAAGCTCAGGAATAAATACTACAAGTCATGCAGGACTAAATCTGATGCAGGACTAAATTTGATGCAGGACTAAATGCTGTGGCCAGTTTTGAGAAAGCCACCAGTAGCGTTACGTGTATGTAACTATATGTACTATGGCGACAAGCGACCGGAAAATAACGTCGTCGTCGTGGTAGTCACGTGAATCTAACGCTGCTAAGACTGCAAAAGTGAAACGGGTTCCGAGGACTATTGCGGTCCCAACATATGTGTTTCTGAAGCCCCTATGTAGGGTTCTGATTTATGAATCAGTAACGTATAAATGACCAATCGCTAACAGCGACATTGCAAACATGTCAAACGTGTGGTCTGAAACATCAGAACGAATGGCTTAGCCTTTTCTCCGGTTCAGCATGGTTTCAGTCATACCCTGGCTACCGTTGTTAGTTAAAATTATCTATGAAACACGCTTAATTACTGGTTGGTGCCCTGCTATCACAAGTGCTTTCCTATAGAATCCAATACAAAGTAACATTAGCACGCGACAGAGCGTTGCCCCAAATGTCATGTCCCGATAATAGCCGTTACATGCACTAGCCGTTCAACAGCATATCGAAAGTCAAAGAGTTTTAATGATCACTTTTTGCATAATTCTATTCAATACATGCTTTTGTACATATCGTGCTAAACCCTATTTATAGACATAATAATGAACAGCCGAAATAAAGGGCATTAGCGATTCATTATCAAGTTACGATGGCTATACTTTCGTTTTACTAAATTTTCATAATTTGTTCCTTATTCATGTCATTGTACTTGAAGTTCAACAGTATATAAAGCTTATATACTTATTAAGATTGTTCCAAAAATCACAACATTCTCAGTAAATGAATGAACAGTTAGGGTTTATACTTCAGCCATAAATATAGTGGTTGTTTATACAGTTAGTAAATTTACTCTCGCCAACCCGGCTTTCTCAATCCATAATGCTGACTGCCGTCGTATAAGTAAAATATTCTTGAGTACGGCGTAAAACACCAATCAAATAAATAAATAAATAAATATACTCTCGCGAAGCGAACATATACTTTTGTCAAAACGATTATATACCTACATATGAACATGAAGTTGCACGTAATATCGATTCCACGGTATGTCAAGATTTTTATATGTAAAGCCCCGTCCAGACTATCCAACATCACTCAACTTCCGTTGACTCAACAAGAGTCAACTTGAAGTTGAGTCAACAAGTTGAGCCGTGTTAAGTAGTTTGGACGGGTTCTTCAACTCCGTTCAACAATACTCAACACCATCCAACACTGATGAATGGGAAATGTGCGTGTGTATTTATGTCAACAATTTGAATCAAGCTGAGAGAAAGTAGATAATTAACGGGCGTGTAGAAATAACGTGACCGTCTTAAGGCACGTGACCTAGACAAAATGGCGGCACCAAAGTCGAAAGAGGGAAACTGGTCCTACGACGAGACAGTTTCGTTGATACAGGAGTATGAAATATACCCTTGCCTGTACAACACTCTTTCTAAAGATTTCAAAGACAGGGGGAAAAAGAAAATCATTGTGCTCCATGCACTGAAGAGAAAGATGGAAATTTCCTTTCAATTTATCGAAATTTTCATAAAAACAAACACAGCTCAACACACGACAACAGTGTTGGACAATGTTGACCTATCTGATTTGTACTGTGGACGGGATACTCAACTTACCTCAACGGCATAGAACTTGCTGTTGAGTCAGCTAAAGTTGAAGGATGTTGGATAGTCTGGACGGGGCTTAACAGCGCAGGTGTCAGTCTGGTGTGCTATAATACTTGTAAACAACTCTAAGGATTACTGATCCAATCGGATATAAAAAGAAGGAACCGGAACGGACGCAAAAGCGGATGAGGATCCGTTTAGGTATAAAGTTCGTTCCTAAATCTTCTCACTCCGGCCATTATCCTTGGATTTAGACTTTAATCCAACTCCACGTGAGGCAAATCGGATGATTTGTTGATAGAGTATACATATTACATGTGTCATTCGCAAAATCATGCGTAAGTACAGTGACTGGACATGCGCACCCCATACTTTCACTGTTAACAAAAAGGCTTCTAAGTTTATATATGTAAAAGCCCTGGGCACTTTGAGACCCATGAATTCAACTATATAAATTTAGTGCTCTGGTCGTAGCTAACCTGATTCTACTCTCTATCAGTCTGATTATTATACGGTATTCCCGCATAAAACAGGATTCTGCTGGTGGACAAAGCATCCCTGTGGCCTGTCCCTGCTGATGGACAAAGCATCCCCGTGGCCTGTCCATGCTGATGGACAAAGCATCCCTGTGGCCTGTCCCTGCTGATGGACAAAGCATCCCCGTGGCCTGTCCCTGCTGGTGAACAAAGCATCTCCGTGGTCTGTCCCTGCTGGTGGACAAAGCATCCCCGTGGCCTGTCCCTGCTGGTGGACAAAGCATCCCCATGGCCTGTCCCTGCTGATGGACAAAGCATCCCCGTGGCCTGTCCCTGCTGATGGACAAAGCATCCCCGTGGCCTGTCCCTGCTGGTGAACAAAGCATCCCCGTGGCCTGTCCCTGCTGGTGGACAAAGCATCGCCGTGGTCTGTCCCTGCTGGTGGACAAAGCATTCCCGTGGCCTGTCCATGCTGGTGAACAAAGCATCCCCGTGGTCTGTCCCTGCTGGTGGACAAAGCATCGCCGTGGTCTGTCCCTGCTGGTGGACAAAGCATGCCCGAGGCCTGTCCCTGCTGGTGGACAAAGTATCCCCATGGCCTATCCTTGCTGGTGAACAAAGCATCCCCGAGGCCTGTCCCTTTGCATTGTTTTCATGATATTTTATGTTCAATGTGAAGAAAACAATGTGAAGAAAACACAGCATTCTGAGTAATTCTAGACCAGTTACTCTAATAAATTGCTATTAACATCACAGCATTTTTAGCAAATTCTGCTTAAGCCATTGTGCTACAGTGAAATTCAGTGGCATTTTCACTTGTAAATTTACCTCACTTTTTTGGGGTCTTATTTTTAATAATATAAAACACTACAGCTCTTTAGCATGGCTTAAAAAAATTAAGCAAAGAAAAATGCAGTGATGTTTATTACAATATATTTTAGACGTCATTGGTCTAGCTACACTCAAAATTAAAATCTGTTGAACATTCAGGCGAAGTATACACATGTTGAATCAAGCATGTGAGACAAAACGGTTTACATCTTGAATATTAATTAGGGCTGTTCTATAATTCCGTTGAAATTACTGTTTATGTTATAGTGCTTATGTCGTAACGAACTCAAGGTGTTAACAGTTGGATTAGATTTTCGGAATTCTTACAAAACTTGTTTTGGGCATTATTAAGGGTTTGGATATTGTTGTACATACAATCACTTTTAATCAAGTGATTGAACATTACTGAATATTCAAAAATCGTGGAACATTGGGTCACTGTGGTGCGTTTGAATATTGTAAAGCCTTTGGACATTACGGAACATTTGGACATTATGGAACATTTGGACATTAGGGAACATTTGAACATTATGGAACATTTGGATATTATGGAACATTCGAATATTATTAAACCTTTGGATATTATGGAACATTTGGATATTATGGAGCATTTGAACATTATGGAACAATTGGATATTATGGAACATTCGAATATTATTAAACCTTTGGATATTATGGAACATTTGGATATTATGGAGCATTTGAACATTATGGAACAATTGGATATTATGGAACATTTGGACATTATGGAACAATTGGATATTATGGAACATTTGGACATTATGGAACATTTGGATATTATGGAACATTTGGACATTATGGAACATTTGGACATTATGGAACATTTGGACCCTCCTAAACATTTGAGCAAAGGAGGAATTTTAACCTCGTCCATGCACGTGTTCATTATTGTGTCATTCAGGTACTTCTCTGTGGGCAAAAGAGCTAAATTGCTACCCTGACACTTTATCGTAATAATTTACTGCCCTTCTCTTCTGATAACCCGCATATCTGAAGTGCCTGAAGGAATTCTGCTCGAAATCTCACAACCTGCACGTGACCTGTTTAGTACGTGACACCTCGTCGTGAGCAACACACGTGACCTCAGCACGCGCAGATCCATACTGACGGTAACTAATGCCCGAGTTGCACTTTGCTCTTGCCGAAGGTTGACAGCCTCAAGTCAAATTGACATAGCTCTCCGTGGAGAGTTTGAATAAACTGCGTTAATTAGGTGTAACATCAAATTAGCGTCTGCTCAAACATATCGTTGTATCACCTTAATTCACCTGTGTACAAATAGTGTGTGTCGGCCGTTCTAAGTTTGTCATTTTTAACGTTCTGAAGTGGGAATACAAAAAAAGTCTCCTACGGCTTACACATATCATTATATTTAAACCTGGCTTGTCTTACTGTAACCCGCGAAACTAATACCATATCTATAACAGGCGGCCTTTGTTTTGCCAAGAAAACGGTCGTTAAGCACACTGGAATATGCACGTTAATCTAGCACGTGCAGTTCAAGTGCTTCCGTTATATGTACAGTATGGTTAAGATAGTCTAACATTGTCGTTCCTATTATTAATAATTAAATGTTAAACTTAACTCAACTTAACTCAGTTAACTTCAAAATCTAATGTTACCAATATTCTACGCGAAGAAACTATATAGGCTCTGACTGTTTTTCGACCGTTTTCATTTCTTTGAATGAATAGAATATTGTTAAAAAAGTGCTTCACTTCTGTCATTTGGTGCCCAGACTGATTCGTTTGGCAAAACTGACACGTTGTAACACAGTTCAGCTGCCACTGTGTATAGCTTCGTCCGTAAACTTCATGATCTAGTAAATCGGTATATGAAGTTTGTTTCAGTGCTTCACTGAAATTTAAAACACAGCAACAATGTAACAATAATTATTCTGGCACTTGCGATTAAAACTTAGCTGGCAACTTAGCAGCTGTTGTATGTATAGTACACAATCCTTGTAGTTCTGATATGGCACTAAACAACAACCACATAATGTAAATAAATAAACATGTCCAGATCTAATTAACCCCTTAACATCCTGCAGATATGTTCATGTTCTGTTGGTGTTTTTATTTTTAATCTTCATACGTCTTCAACTTTTATTCATTTTTCAACTATATACAAATTCGAATCTACTCCAAACTGTTGAATCCTCCAAAAGGTGTCGGTTTTGCTCCGAAAATTGATCCGTTAATTTTAACATGAAGTCTTTTGTCTGAGTGATGCTAGAAAGTATTCTGTTCTTGCAACAGATTATTCTGTTAAATATGACACACACATTCTGTTAATTCAACATGAGGATTGTACGGGGTTGAGGATGTACATACAGTAGTTGTGTATATATGATAACAACACGTGTTCAGTCAGTGACCACGATATACAGTGGTCAGTCTCAATTGTACTATATTTGTGGTGCAATGGTCATAAATGAAACGTGGGTAATTACGAGACTGACAACTGAAGATGACTACTTCAAATCGAAACAGGTAAGTTTTGCAATTTATACCGCTGCTCTCCATAGGAAAAACAAACTTTACGACATACATGTATTAGAAACGGGTAGCCATTGGTGATACAGGCCTTTTCTCTAAAATTAAACATAAGAATTAAATTAACTTGAAGAGTGGAAAATTGTTTGGTACATGCAAAGCGAATGGGCAAGTTGAAATTTTATTTCTCTTAGAAAATTATTTTAATTCGTTAATTTTTTTATCCAAGCGTTGTGGCTCTTTCACGGAATTTATTTGAGATTATATGCAAACCGACATGATACCAAGTTTCAATATACCTATCAATTTTATATTACACAATATATATCCATCAGCAAATCAATTAAATTTATTTTTGTACTTTTACAACTTGAAAGAATAAAGTAATAATAATGCCTTTGTCAACAGAGATGGATATGTCCCCATGGTACGTTCATTGTGGATTAGTAAAGATGGCTTCTTAAATTCGCAGGACAGAGAATAGAACTGCTGTTGAAATATGGCCTTTTTAAAGCCGTCAGTCTTGCGCAGCCCCTTCAGGATAAGGCACCACTTAAGATCCTCCCAGCACAGTTTAAACACATTACGATGATTAGCCGACGTGACCCGAAAGACTCCGTGAACAGTCTGTTTTCTGGTCCCTGAGAAAATTTCATTAGCCGCGCGCAGCGCAATCGGCGATGATACGGGGAGTTTGCGAGCGGAATGAGCGCGGATGGTATGGCATCAAAGTCTGGGGCCGCAGGTGCGTGTTGCGCCGGGCAGCAATCGGTCTCATCGCGCCTTGTTCGCATCGCTCATCGCCCGGACAAACAATAGCGACTTTCCGTGCTTTATATGCCGCCCATTTGAATACGAGCATCCAAGGCCACCGTCGCATTAATTCTTTACTTCACCGGTATTGCCTCAATTCTCTGCTGCCATAAAGAGTTCTATAGCGTCATATAACGATTCTCCTTGATACATTTCCTCTAGAGGGCTTGCCGACCCAGTATATAACAGCTCAAAGAGGCTCATTTGTAACTTTCATCTGTTCAGCGCATGGCTTAGCGCACTCTTGGTTTGGATGACAACACAATTCATTATGATCTCAAATATACCTCATAATACAGGCTGTTTTTTTCCCCCTTTTTTGTAATATAATAATGCATATACCCACATATGTAGTAGTCCAAAATTGTGAACTCAAATATTGTAGAAATAGAATGCAACTTACCTGTAAAATAACCCTGATATATCATGCAATTTCATAAATTATTGGCATTTAAGACAAGATGCAGATTTTCTATTTTATAGACATAGAATAAGACTATATATATCATTGCATAATTCAAAAATCTAAAATAAATGAGCCTTTAAATGTGAAATTAATCTTTCAGAAAGTGTACATTTGAAGTCCAAGAATGATCATTAATGTAACTTCAGAATTCTACAGAAATATGTTTTGCTCAGTAAACTTTGATAATAAGAAAACTACTTTCAAATCAGAGGCTGCCGTTGCATTAGGGAAATATTCTTCAGTACGGCGCAAATAACCAATCAAACAAATAAATAACAATAAATGAAATCAGAGATCCAGTTTCAAGAGGACAAATGATGTTTCACGAAGTCCAATTTTAAATGCATTTATTACAATCCCATGTTTATAGGCCCCAACTCCATCCTGTGGAAGAGTGCTAAATATCCTATCGCATTTTAAACATTGTTTAATTAAAAGTGGAGACAATCCCGGTTAGTAGATAGAAATATGAAAAATCGAATATTACATTGCATCAATTTTTTTACAGCACCGGGTAACCGTATGTGTATTAGTCAAGACCTGTATAATTTGGTCAAAATTTAAAGACTTAACGCTCAGTACATAATGAAGTAGTGTTCGCTATGCACAACACTGATAACCGTATGTGCAATTTGCTTACGTTATATTTTTAAACTTTCTGAATTACAAATGCACCAGTTTAATTTAATTTTGGTTTACATGTGCGTCTAAATGTATCTCTTCGCCTTTCAATGACATGTCTATATTATACATTACATAGGTGCATGACATGATACATGTTCATATTAATTGTAGATATTATTCTTTGATCATACAGAACATTTCAGCATTATTTATTATATATGGCGTTGCCAAGCCCCATATTTCTGGACACAGCATCATTAAATATACATTTACTACGTATAAAATGATATATTTGTGAGTATATGTTAATCGGCTTTTAATCCTAATGTATAGTGCGAAAGTATATTGTCTCTGACCAAAATTTGCAAGGTCGCCAGAAGGGCTAATTTGTAATCCGGTTTTGGCCTTTGACACCTAAGCGTTATTTATGGACTGTGGTTCGCCAAATTTGCCAAATGGTCGACCAAAAAGTATCTCCTATTAAACAAAAGTAAACAAAAAGACGCATCGAGTAAATAGGCTGAGAGGAGTGAAGCGGCGATGGGGCCGCACACATTGTTCCACCATGGCGGACAGTGTTCCTCAAGCACAAAAGACCTGAGGTTACTTTCGTCATTACCGTGAGTGATTCTGCGCGGAAAACGGATGTCTTTGGCTTGGCTAGGTTGAAAGGTTCTTCCGATAGCAGACAAAAAGAGCCATATATCAGGATTTGGAAAACAATTGCCGCCTGGACAAACCCGAGGAAGTTTTAGCGTCCATACAGGATATTAGCGCAAATATGACATTTCCTCTGGACTCTCGATAAATCACGCGGCAACACGTTATGTGTGGTTTACACGGCGGTTAGCGGGCTAGCGATGTAGTCATTGGTGGAAAACAATGACAACACTCGACTTTAGAATGTCATGTGAACACACAAAACTACTTAAGTGGCCACTAGCTTAATCGATGATTTATGATTTTCAGAAAGGAAAAAAAATGTAAAGATCTGAAATAAGATAGCTTTACTGCACGCTCTAACTGCGTGTTTCACAAAATTTTGAAGAAAAAAATAAACTAATGGTAAAATTTTTAAAACTACAGGTTATTCACATCATTCATTGAAAATGTATGTGATCTTACATCAAAAATCATGGAAAAATATTTACTGTTTATATGATGCCGTATACATTTGCATAATGTAGCTGGACGCATCTGCAATCATATTAGACATTATTGATACCGAAAAGTGTATCAAGAAAATACCATGACCTGTTAACAAACAACGGGTTTATGTCAATAAACCATTGCATCGTATGTCTCATCCGACAACTATATTCTATATTCTATACACACATATTCTATTAATTCAACATAAAGTTTCTAGTAGACTAACAGGATATTATGTTGAATATGACATAATATTGTGTTATAATAACAGAATACATTCTAGCATCACTCAGACAACAGACTTTCTGTTAAAATTAACAGATTAATTTTTTAGTGTTTATTCGTATTGAAATGTGTGATTCTGCAATCTTTGAACCTGTTATTCAAAAGCGTATAACAACCTAAATCCATGAAATATTAACTTCAGTCCAGAATATTTAAAAATAATAATAATAAGAATAATAAAAGTCCAATTTCATTTTTATTAAGATATGAACCGTATTAAAATCTAAGTCTATACCCCAGCAACCAGCCCTTCATGACATAATTATAGATACGAATTGTGTGGACTGCTCTTTTAATATGTAGCAAAAAGCAAACTCCACCTAAGGGGGCAAATGATTTTAGAAAATATATAAATTAAAAATAAAATTATAATTTTGTGATTCTGGTGTTCACACTATACATACAGAGATTATTTGACTTACAGTTCGCAATTCTCGCCCATTCAGTTAATTTCGAGCGCATACAAATTTGAATCATAAGCAAAATTATAAAACCTATCAAAGCGCAAAAAATCCGCATATACATTGGTTTAAAGAACAAGTATTTTGGCCAGTAATATGTCACTTGTGTACAAACAATATGTTGTATCTTTAGGCAGATACTAAAGTGTGTTATACATATAGGGAGTGTGAAGGCACACAAATTTGAGTTGTTGACTGTAGCGGAACTACCACTGGGCCCACAATGTGTGATCATTCAGTCACCAAATAGCGGGTTATGCCTGTCTGGGCATTAGCTGTATAGGCTGGACTCATGCATTTCTTATTCTGTCAGTTTTGCGGTGTAACTCCCAGGAGCTAAATGAATTTCTAATATAAATTTCTATCCTCATTCTGTCTGATGTGGTCCGAATGGCTGAACAGATGGTAGGGAAATAATGGAGTAAGGCAAACACGTGCTTTACTCCAGCTTGGCCGAGTTAAACAGGAAAAACACAATATGGCGCGGACCAGGGGTGCTGAAATAGGGGGCGCTGCATGCACGTGACTTTAGCTCAGAAACTAAGCTCTCGTTTTGATGGCTTCGTTCCAGGTTAGGTGTGAACTCAAATATCGGCGTGGTCACTAATTTATAAGCTTCATTATCTTTTTTTTCTAGTGAACACGATCCTGAAGTAAATAATACATGTGTACGGCTAACGAAAGCTACATGTACATGCACCACCCCCCCCCCCCCCCCCCGCCAAAAGAAATCCTGTTGTTTCATCTCCGTACATTACTCCATATAGCTGGGCCTAAATACATAATGATAAACAAACCAATCATTATATATACAATTGTGTTGGACATTCAAAGAAAATTAATGCTCAACACGAATTCTTTTCTAAAAACAAAATGAAGTACAAAAGCGTAATGTGTGCAATGAAGCGTATAAAATAACAATAATAATAATAATAATAATAATAATAATAATAATGATGATGATGATGATGGTGATGATGATGATGATGGTGATGATGATGATGATGATAATCGTATTGTTGTAAAGCATGAAACTATTGGTAAACCGACATGTTACTTTTGCGTGTTCAGCCAGCCAATAAATCTCATTGTAAACCTATTATTACCTTGGGCTATTTCTAAAAGCAAGCTGATAAAATCTAGGCGAATGCGTCCATTTCGACGTTGCTATATTCCCTATACCTTATCTTAAGGGGAGATTCTAGAACTCATAATTATGTAAACCAACAGTTTATAGATATTGTAATTATTTAAAATTATTTAACAATATTACGCACACGTGATGTCTGTTCTCTGATAATCTGTGCAAATCTGTTCTCCGTACTTACCCTAAGTCTATAGGCTTCATTAACACACTGTAATGATATTATTGTCGAAAATAATATGAGGCAGGGCTCGTAAAAGAAAATGTGCGAGAGTATTTAATCTATGGGTTAAATGTTTTACAAATGTCGCCTAAAAATTATATTGATTTTTCACGATACTTGCAGACGTGCGGCGTGCTAACGATGACGTACAAAGGGCGTAACCCTTTGTTATGAATTTGCAATGTAACATGTATATGGAAATTCCCTTTCAGACGTACACATGGGTAATAAATGACAACTAGTCATGCAAGTCTCGCGTTTTCTGGTACACTAAAAAGCAATCCGTTACATTTCACCAGGACGCCTGTTTTATGAGTGATGCTAGAATGCGTTCTGTTATCATGACATAAATTAAGTATATACTGTGTTATTTTTTAAAAGATGTTTTCCAGTTAGTCTTAAAAAATCTTCATGTTGAGTTGTTAGGACATGTGTATTGTATATAACAGAATAATGTGTCACAATAACAGACACAAACTTATGTGCCACAAACTTTCTGTTAAACTTAACGGATTAATCTGTTGAGAATAAAATATTTGACTCTTTTAAATGCTGAATACCCCATGTACATTTAATATTTTCGTAAATTATCTTGAAGACTACATAAATTCATCTATCTTAATTTAGGTATAACAATAACAACCAGGTGTACATTTTATATACATAGTTTATATCCAGGTTGAAGGTTGAACCTAGAAAGCATCACTGCAAAAGCCGCATTTCCCATGCGATATATATGTATAGTATTTTTGAGACAGAAGACGTTGTCGATTCAAGAATATTTGGTTAACGCTAATAACACTAGGCAGAGATAAAAGTAAAAATCGTAATTCAAGCCGTTAACCAAAACACCATATGGCAAAGTCCACATTCATACAGTTTCACACGTACGGTAGAGTGTAAGGTTGTCGTAGACATGAACTAGGGGTTTTTTATCGGTTTTATATACAACGTGAATTGGCACCTCGCCAATGTGACGTCACATTGGCACCTTGCCAATGTAACGTCACATATTAAGTGAACCAAAAACGTGAAGTACGAGGATATTGAATGTTAAATATGGCGTTAGACAGCAGCCAATCAATTTATCATGCTCGTGCAAGCAACGTCAGTCAGGGCGACAAAAGTGCACTTGAACTTTATAAACCGTAAACAGAGTGCATTTGAAATAGACGTTAATATTGGCGAAGACTGTATTCCAACGCCATTAGATCTTACTGAATCTCGACATGAGTTTCGATCTTTCGTCAAGTTCTATATGTCGATAAGTTTAATGCTATATTTTTGTTGTCTTGTATTTTACGTTATGACGTTATAATTATTAGGCACTGTCCATTATTTTGCTCCTGTTTATTTATTTTTACGCTACTTCATATGTAAGGCTTAAAACCAAGAGTATGTTGCATTCAGACACGAATCGTTTAAAGGTATGCTTAAAGCTTTCTAGCACAAAGACTCAAATGCTGCTAGTTCAGCATTGGCTATATGTAATATTTCATTCATTTTCAGTTATCCCACATACATTTTTGACATAATTTAACCCTGATTTTTGACAATGTATAGTTTAGAGATATTTATGCATATATTTGTCGTTAATTTGATTTGATTGGAAATGCAAGATGGAATTAAATATTAGAACCTATACGCAAGGACTACCCACCCACGAGCTCAATGTGGTTTTAAGAGCCGTCTATCCCCACCCCAGGGGCTTGAACTCGACAGATGAGTTTCTATTTGGTTCATTTCACGCACCTTTCAAATTACAGGTTATAATTTACGCACGATCGCACGTGCATTGATGCCGTTGACCGGTGCTAATCAGCTCAAAGGCGGCAATCTTGACGGGTTGACCAGTGACAGACCACTGGTCAGTATAATCACAGAGAAGTCTGACCCCTTAGCTAAACACAGCCCTAGGGACGCGGCCCGATCAGGAGATACCCTATCATAACCTACCCCAGGAGAGGAAATCCTAGAGGGTCTGCGAAATAACACATGCATGCACATTTCAAAAGTAACACCGTAACATTTGTTACAACCTTGAGGAGTAAGTGTATAGAGATCGAATGACTCTGCCACCATCTGACAAAAATAAATGTTGTAATATTCAGTACACCAGAACATTTCATACACTCATTTAATACAATGAAAATATTTAAAATATTCATACATTTAATGCACGTCCATATTAAACATATAAGGTGTACATACACGTCATATAAATATTCATCTACTGAACCGAAACAATAGTAACACATTTTATCAATTTAGTAACATTTCATTAGTTATGTAGTTCCTACAATTCGACATTGGTGACACATAAACATTTCATTAGTTATGTGGTTCCTACAATTCGACATTAGTAACACTTAAACATTTCATTAGTTATGTGGTTCCTACAATTCGACATTGGTGACACATAAACATTTCATTAGTTATGTGGTTCCTACAATTCGACATTGGTAACACATAACCATTTCATCAGTTGTGTGTTTCTTTCGCCTCGACATTTATCAGGTATAAACCTTGGTTTGTCGACCAAACGTTTCGGTATATATATTTGTTTCAAAAGGGGGTTAGGTGACAGAACTTCATGTAATTACTTAGTGAATAAAATCAATGTAGGTATATATCCCACACGCATGTATATATCGAAGCTTGTGACGTGGCCAAATCTAAAGCCGCCCAGCAGACAGATTGGGCGAGTCATTTGATACGCTTGTACATTTCGCCGCATGCAGGTGATGCTGCATGTATGCGTAGTCATTTATTTGTAACGGGTTTCAGTCAAACATTACGCAATCAGCTAATTAATTCTGCAAAAATATATGCCCACTGATCTTCTACCAAAAATGTTATAGATTGTGTAATATGAACAACGTCGTTCTAGACTTATTTCAGAAATACTGATAAATTTCTCGTTTTACGAAAAAAAAAAAACTAATTTTACGTGTAGTTGATTTGGCAGATCGAAACTAAAATATGTCCCGCTTAGTTGTGTAAATGCTGTTTAAGAGCTTATAAGTCTAAACCTAAATTATGTTCTTCTCCATTGTTACTTGTGTAGAATTTAAATTAGAACAATCCTTTAGTATATGCATAATAGTGTTTACCGGACTGACATATGGTGCCATTATCTGATGAACATGGCATTTATATTGAAACACATTTATATGACATACTAGTATCATGCAATTTAATTTGCTGGCGTTTAGCGTTGTGCCTAAGAATTCAACACGTTTAAATGATATATGTTTTTATGACATAGTGTCAATCAAAATGTTTTGTGATAAAAGATCATGTGATGACTATCTTTGGAGCAGAGCTAGAAAAACCGACAACTGCATGAATGTATATACCACCAGTTTGTAGCGCACATGGATGTTTGGTGAAATCCCTTTGTACGCTAATACACCAGGTAATCATTCGTTATAAAGCTCATTAACAATGATGAAATGGGCACGTGCTTAATGATATGGTTTGAACGTCCGAATCCTCCTATACAGACAAATTCTTTTGTGCGATATAATGACGTGGCCAGGAACCATGTACTAGATTCGCTATCTGCATACCGCATTGAAAACAGACTCAGTTCAAAAGGGATGAATTTACCGGCCTTTGAAAGCAATTATGGTTGCCCCCCCCCCCCCCTCCCCCCATCCTATTGTCAGGATGTCGGCTGCTGGCAGAGAATTCCCACCTGCAAAAATGTGTGCACCTGAGCAGGCATTTGGTGTCCCCATCTGTCTGTGAGTTAAGGCAAAACCGCTTAAAGCAGATCAGTTTCACTGTCCATTGCTGTCAGGTCGGCTCATGTGCGTTACCTTTGAACGTGGGTGTCTGTTTCTCCAGGACATCGCCGACAAAAGCGTATCTCTTCTAGACTTATGGACATACGACTCAACCTCAACAAACTACTGACGGAATTCTATCCGACCAAAAGCCATCTGATATCAAACCCAGTAAAACGGATACCACTTGTGCTAGAAGTGCCATTTGTTTATCGTCGTAATTAACAATAAATTGGTAATCCAATCTCTCTTAAGATGACAGAACTTTGCAACTGTCCCATTAAACATGGCAGCTAAACAAACTCAGAGATAAACACATGGCATTTGAAACGAACGTAGTCAGGCGTCACGCATGAACTAGAAGGAACAGAATAATAGCCCTTATACGTCTCATGAATTAAATACACGAAAAAAGAAGATATTTTCAGAAGTTGCAAATGTGAACACGAAGTATTTAATTCGTATTATTAACTCTTAACACGCAAATGTTAAAATGTCAACATTTTCTAAGCCTTCAAATGATATGCATGTTAAATGGTGTAAACTATGATTGTCAGCGTATAAAAATGTGACACCATCAGCTAAATCATTGTGCTCAAGGTGTAATGTTCCATTAGATTACAAGATTTGTATATTACATTTATAACACGGAAGACAACATCTAAAAGTGTTAAATTGACACAAGACAGTGTTTCATTGCAACATTTTATGAGAATATTTTGAAGTGTTTAAATTAAGACATTTTAGAAAGTGTTCAGCACACGATATACATTTTTTGCCATCCTCCACAGCTGTGAAAAAAGTGAATTGGATTTAAGGTTATTACAGTTATGTATAACAGTTCAGTTTCAAGTCTTTTAGAGTCCTGTATATTTGGCACAGAACACAAAAAAAATGCCTCTCGGAATGAAGTGAGTTAATGTGAGAAGTGGTAAAGTTTGTCGATTGCACTGGCTGATGTATACAACATGTTTCTCTACACCATAGTCACTGATTAGGCGATATTAACTGATGTATAGAAATGAATTATCAAAGACATGTTTCCTTAATATCATCAATATTAAAATTTTGTAAAAGGAAATATTTTTAAGTCAAGTTTACGAATTTTCAGATTATTAGCTGGACGCTGATCGAACAATCAACAGTAAAAAAAAAACCCACAAATTTTCCCACATATGTAAGTCACAGCAGCTGGTAGAAGACAAATGGCCTCATCTACGTTGAGAATGAGTGAATCTGTGCTTCCCTGAAATTTCCTGCATTAAACCCTCACCTCGTGTGCCAGCGGTTTCCGCACTTTATACCGCTTAGCCATTAAACGATTACCTATACCTATAAACCACAATATCAAATATCATTTACACTGCGACTGAGAGCTCAAGTGAATGCCTGGGTGATATTTTTTCCTGTCCACAAAAATTAAAAAACTTCACAGAGCCTAATCAAGGGCATGTTTGAACCCTGCATATGAGATTGAGGGGAGAAGTTGGGGTTACCAAATTATAGCATGTTTACGTTTCCTGTTTACATATACAGATATGACATTTTTGCGAATGAAAAGAGTACCAAACTTATAGAGCTATATAGAGCAAAAGAATGGTCTGTTTTGACCTCACGGTGAAGATGTTTCACGAAAAAAATGGAAATCAGTATAGTCGCATGGTTGTCCGGTAACAATGACCGAAATTACGTAAAAAATAAAAGGAGTGATGTCTTATAAAGCAAAAAATAACAAAACACATCACATCTTTGTAAGACAGAAAAAAACATTCGAACTTGGTTTAATCATTAGAGGAATAATAAAATAATGATTTTACGTCACAAATGGATTAATATAAATTTTGTTGACAAATATTTTATTGACATAAGTAAAGAAAACAAAATCTGTCTGTCACTTTCATAACTTATTTATTTACTTATATTTATTTGATTGGTGTTATTTGATTGGATTACGCCGTAATCAAGAATATTTTATAAGTTATAGTCCGTGGGTCTATAATGAGGATGGGCAGTGTTTTATATGATACACGTTAAGCCTCATGAAGACGAATGCACACATAATAAATTCCGCAATATTCTAAGAAAGCAAAGACATGGGTATACTGCCAATGACGAAGAAGGTAATATAAAGCCGACTTCTTTGTAATATTCAATTCATCTTAACCCTAACTCATTGTCAACCTTATTAGCGCCGTTTTCCGCACTCTTTCCACGCGAGGTTTTTCTAATCCCCCGGCTAAGACTGTTGAAGTGGGCGCATAACAGAGGGCCACTTCAAAGACAATCGAGCGAGGAGGTGGGGACCTGGCTTTTAAAAACGAAAACGGACAAGTGATGGCTAGCTATACTTGGTGCCGTTTTTCATGCGGAGCTGTTTCAATTAACAAAACTAGGGACAGATTTTGTCGGGTTACGGCCTAGGAGAAATAAGATAGTGTCTGCCGAGCAAATGAACAGCCTCCACCTACCCCGCTTCTCTCACTCTATTGTATCCGGGCATCGCGGTTTTAAGTGCCAATGAATTTTAAGTAGCTGATGTATTACTATTGAGTTAGCCAGTTGGCTGGTTAAGGGTGCTTCCAGAAAGCTGCCCCTTGTCTGGTTAAGGGTGAACTTATTATAGGGATCCTGTGATCTGTTAATCCGGCGGAAACAGGGTAAGAGCCTGTCATATCAAGCGGATTGTATCCAAATGAACATTCAGTTACTTCCGGAGACAAGTCACGACGAGCATGCGTGGAGTACAGAAGGTGACGAATCTGGATTACACATTGGACTACCCCCCCCCCCCCCCAATCCCCCACTCCCCCCCCCCCACACACCACCAGAAATGGAAAGACCAACTTCAAACCATGCAATTCTTGACAAAAATCATGTAACTAATCGCTAGAAACAATATAGATTGTGAAAACAAAACCTGTACCTTATAATAGAGAAGTACGGATATTTCTGCAGTAGCAGTCGAATAGCGTTAAGGAATAACAGTATTATCGTGAAATATCAGACCTATCAACACAATCTAAGCCGAGTAAAAGCAAAAAGAAATGTGAACATTGTCAATTTACCTATAATGCATAATGAAACTACTCTGTAGTTATCTTTTTCCTAGTAGAACTACAAGGGTGGCCTCATGTCCAGCGTTTGCCTGTACTGTTTCCATACATGCTGTACAGTATGTACTTGATTACTAACTGTTTCTTTTACCGTATAATTTGTGTTATGACTTTTGTCTACTCCCTAACATACAGTTTTAATCAAGTGTGGGATTAAGATAACCTTTCTTAATCAGCCCAAGAAAGAGTGAATTATTTACAAAGGGAAATATTCTTTTACACTATAATGTGTAACGTTTATGCAGTCGTGTTTACCAATCGAATCTCCAGTCGGCCCATTGCCAAAGAGGTTGCAGGTTCGAATCGAGGTTCCGTGGCCGTTATAGTCAGGAAGTTTGTCAATTGAACGGCAATGGGGTGTAGTTAAGTCCCGGTGCTTTGGTTTCCTGTACTCATAAAACTGACGACCCTGGTGTAAGTGAACCGGTACAACATTGAACACCAAATAAATAAATAAGACCTAAGGACAATTGTTTGTGTTTAGAAATATCTGCACTACATACCAGCATCATACATTTACAGCTGTTATAGGTCCTGGCTTAGAAAAGTAGAATTAGAAAAAAACAACAACATAAAAAGAATACATATCGACGAAATCCAAGACGCTCTCCGGTTACTATTTTTACAGCAGAAATACAGATGGTGGAAACGAGTGACAAAGGGAGATAAACCCAATATGTGGCTAACAGTGTGTGAAATGATGTGTTGTCATAAACAGCCCTCCATCACATGAAGTAGGCCATTTGATACTTCTTCGTCGACATAAACGGTTTTTTTTTCCTTTCGGCATGTTCCATGCTAAACTTATACTACATCGTTGAGGGTGCCGCTCAGAAAATCGATCTAAATCAAGCTAAATCCTGATTGGTAAGGGCTCACGATAACCGTGCTTATAAGCATTTATTTTCTCTTATATAAACATACTTCCGTGGGTGCCGTATTAAAATTGTCCATATTTAGCTTGAAAGGTTAAATGACTTGTAGAAACCCCTTCTCGTTTCATGCAAAAAACACTGTTATTTTATTTATTTACTAAATTTATTTATTTGTTTATTTAATTGCTGCTTTACGCCGTACTCAAGAATATTTCACTTAATTGACACCAACCAGCATTATGGTGGGAGGAAACCGGGCAGAGCCCAGGGGGAAACCCAGGACCATTCGCAGGTTGAACACTTGTAAATAATCTTTCATTATGCATGCATGGGCTCTGGTTGAGAAGTCCAATATACACATATGACACCACCAGCCGTGGAATATACAGTTATTTTGAAACAGACAGCCCAATAAAATTTGATTGTTGCCTAACGCCTTACACGGGAAGGTCTGCAGCAACCTGCGGATGGTCGTGGGTTTCCTCCCACCATAATGCTGGCCGCCGTCGTAGAAGTGAAATACTCTTGAGTACGGCGTGAAACACCAATCAAATAAATAAATAAATAAACCGGAAGCGCCCGTGGTTACGGATGAACTTGTCCACTTATGACATACAGATATGTACACCATACCGGTGAACGGCAAGTGGTCTTATAGTGAACGTCAGATTGCGAGAAAGGCCACATGAAAGACGTCACCAGTGCAAGTGCACTCAGGCAATGAGAGATGGTAAATCTACAAACTCATTGTTCAAGATCGAGTTTTATAGTTACAGAAAAAAATAAAACATTATGACAACAAAGCATGTAAGTATTATAATCAGTATTGTGACGTTTTTTGGGTAACAAAATAGAGTATACACTCAAAAAATTAATCTGTTAATTTTAACAGAAAGCCTGTTCTTTGAGTGATGCTAGAATATATTCTGTTATTATAAAATAAAACTGTGTCACATTAAACATAATATCCTGTTAGTCAAAAAATCTTTATCTTGAATTAATAGAATGTATGTGCACTGTTTCACAGAATAATCTGCTGCAATAACAGAATATATTCTAGCATCACTCAGACAACAGACTGTTTGTAAAAATTAACAGATTAATTTTTTGAGTGTACAAAAATTATCCCGAGCTATAGTGACTCTTAATCTGGCTAAGGATATCAATATATCTTTTTTCGTCAAACATTTTCCCCGTCTAAAATCTTAATTTTTTTCTTGCTAGTTTGCTAACTTTTTGCAATGGTAGATGCTTTTCTGGTGCCCATCATATACTCCACGATGCAGTGTACCCGTACCACATTCTTTCTATCAGCAGACATAATCTAGTTCATTATCCGTGAATTGTTTGATTTGCCTTAGGACTTAAACTTAATCCGACTTTTTCTAAATATGGATTCATCACCGAAACAAATATCTCTAAAATTCTTCAAAACCCAACACATCGTGATTTGGCTTATCCTCGCATGACCGGACTGTGGAGCTATATGGAATAAGCCAAGCTGCCATGAATCTGGTGTTACACGCCACGCGCCGTGGACATCGGGAGACAAGCGACTGAATGGAGCACGTGGAGCGTGCACACTTTGAACGTAGTTTACAAGCCCGTACTAGCATAAGCCTTGACAGTGATGTGAGCGGCGTAAAAGAGATGAATGACGATATTTGACGAGATTTCGCCGAGGACAAAAACACGAAGAAATGATCAAAGGAGTTGCCATGGAAATGTGGCGCGCTTTAATCTAGGAAATGCTCAGTCGGCCATCTAGTGCATTTTTTCATCATAAGTCAAGCACTGAACAACAGGTCGTCGCGATCCGTTGCTTTTCGTTTAGCCCCGACTTATTCGCCATGATTTTGCATTATTCCAAAAATGTCATAATTTAACGGTGCCTTCATGCATATCTGAAGGCAGAACACAAATATACATGCTCTGAAATGAGATTTGTTGAAGTATTTATAAAGTTATCAAAAGGTTTTTGTTTGTAAGATACTATATAATCATAGTTGTCGTTATCTGTTGAAGTTTCATGTCGAGATCATACCTCATGTATACGATATGTCATCGGTCTTTTAAGGACAGTGTGTCCAAAATCTCCCGCCGTCTACTTCAAAATTAAGGACAGAGTGTCCAAAATCTCTGGCTGTCTACTTCAAAATTAAGGACAGAGTGTCCAAAATCTCCGGCTGTCTACTTCAAAATTAAGGACAGAGTGTCCAAAATCTCTGGCCGTCTACTTCAAAATTAAGGACAGAGTGTCCAAAATCTCTGGCCGTCTACTTCAAAATTAAGGACAGAGTGTCCAAAATCTCCGGCCGTCTACTTCAAAATTAAGGACAGAGTGTCCAAAATCTCTGGCCGTCTACTTCAAAATTAAGGACAGAATGTCCAAAATCTCCGGCCGTCTACTTCAAAATTAAGGACAGAGTGTCCAAAATCTCTGGCCGTCTACTTCAAAATTAAGGACAGAGTGTCCAAAATCTCTGACCGTCTACTTCAAAATTGTGTCTTGTCCCTCTTGCCCGGTGGCTGTATATACATTGTCATATTGGGTGCATGAACAGTTGCATATAATAAAGGTGACGAACAAATTTTAAGGACAACTAACCTACACACTAAAAATACATGCACATGACTTTGAATTATTAAGTGTACAAAGCGATAAAAAGATAAAAGCGTTCACCATGTAAACATGTCAGATTTTACTATAGTATAAAGACATCTCTATGAACACTTTAAGCTTGGTTATCGGCTTGTTGCACTTAACAACACAAAGTCATGTTTACTGGGCTATTTGTGTTCGTTACAAGTATCCACCACATTACTATCTACATATTTCACATGTTTACTAAAATGAACAAATCTCTTTAATTATTAAAAGTAGACTTTATGAATATGTATATAATATTTTATGGTATTTTAATTTGACATATACTTAATTTTGTGGGGATTTTGCCAGTCCGTTCCCATATATAATATTGTTGAAAAATGACGCCATATACGCTAAAAGACCTGACATTTGAATCGCACGATCCTGCGTTTCACTGGTAGAGCACGGACAGTACCCAAAGCTTCTCCAGTGAAATGGACGCTCTGTCTTGTCTATATCATAGTAGATTTCTCTCCTTCTACAACAATTTTTTTTCTAAATTTGTTGCCTTAAAATCAAAATTGTTCTACGACAAAAAACGTTAGAAAAATCTTCTCAAGCTGACCACCAAACTGGCACGAATCTGGTATTTACTGTTATGAAAAAGCATGACGAATTTTGAATATTGTTCAAACATAATATATGTATAAATAATATTCAAATAATCTGAGTTCTTGTGTCTGAAATCTAAATATCGATTTCCATGGTAACGAGACACCTGTCTGCCTCGTACACAATCACCCCTGTGGTAACGCCTGTGGGTCTGATCTAACACTCCAGGTGTGACGCCATCAACTCATACAAATGTAGTTAATAACCTAACGTGTGCAATTGTCTCACGTGCTCATCCGTGAAATGCGTTAATTCCTTTTGCTGAGGACTATTGCCTCTATGCGATACAAAGTCGATTAGTTCACTTTTACACTAAGTACTGGGCAGTGAACAGGAAATAAATAAAAAGTTTGTGGAATTATATGCAGGTAAATAGATTTGTACGGATTCATAATCAGTCATAATCTGTGTTTGACGTTCCAGGACCAATTTTCAAAAGTAACGTTATGTAAGACTGTACAGAATTAAATCGGGAGAGGTTCCTAAGTTTGGTTTTGTTATCGGAACAAAATCCGGAAAGGCTTTCCCGTTAACCTAGAAATATAGTCAACCTATGCATATACGTATACCTGTACATATATCGGTTGGCTGAGAAAAATAATATAACCCTCTTAAATTCGAAACCATTCTTGATTGACAGATCATTGACTTGACACAATGAAACCTTTCCCCTCAGTTTCTTCTTTTCACAAGAGTAGTTAAGAAATATTTCTTCGAAATAACATAATCTTAGGCAAAATTTCCAATAGCCTGTCCGCATTACAACTTAAAATATGGTCGTTTCCCAGGGAAAGGGGCAAATATTCGAGGTATTACACAATCCTGTTTCATAAGACTGCCTTGTTGCAACGGAGCACATACAACATTATATAGATTAAAGATTAATGGCGATAAATTTTATATATTTTATAGATTTATATAATAGTTGTCCTCAGTAATACACGTATAAACGATTATTATTTTTCCACCCACGTATATACCGCTCCCTTTTCAACGTAAACAGATGCGCTCCAACGATCGCTCCAACTTTTGTCTCCGTCATCTTTCGACAAATAATAACTTGATTTTTCGCTGTTAAAAGTATGAAACCTGAAACGCTGGCCTATTTCCATGGTTTTCAAAATCCATATTGACATTCCGACACCACGGCATTTATAGAAGTGTCTCCACACCAAATATGACACGTCTCACTACATAATCGCGCCGATGACACCTGATATGCCCTTGCACTGCAAAGACGCGCCGGCGACGCCAGATTTGTCACCTCATGTTAGAATCGCGCTCACGACATTAAAGATCACACACCCTCCATTTTGAGCGACGTTGCACGAGCACTGCGGTAACCTCGCCGTGTGCGTAACACTCTAGCTTTAGAGATATGTTTGTGGTATTTATTCATGTCTAAATAAATAATCTTGTTCAGGGGTCTGATTAGAATTCTAAATAGGCTAATGCATTGATATCACTTTCGGAAACGTTGGGGAAAAAACAATCAGACTGACTGCACAGCTCGACCGACCACCTGTCCCAAGAAGAATAAATGCCAATCATTCAAGCTGGGAAATGTTGCCCTAATCGATGAACGAGCACTGCTATAAAGAAGCTTCCCGATTCATACAGCGAGAAAGACTTCAAGCCCCTGCACGTGTCAGGGATGACGCGTGGAAATTTCCCCATTCATACAAGCGAGGAAACGTTGCCCCCAATCGATGGACCAGCACTGACATGAGGGAGTTTCTCAATTCATACAGCGAGAAAAACTCCCAGCCCCTGCACGTCTCAGAGATGACGTGTAGAAGTTTCCCCATTCATACAAGTGAGGAAAGTTTGCCCCAGTCGATGGACCAGCACTGACATGAGGGAGTTTCTCCATTCATACAGTCAGGGAAAGCATTCCCGTGTCATGAACCAGCACTGACATGAGGGAGTTGCTCTATTCATACAGGCGGGGAAACCATTCCCGTGTCATGAACCAGCACCGACACGAGGGAATTTCTCCATTCATACAGGCGGGCAAAGGAGTCTCGTGTCATAATTTAGCACTGACATGAGGGAGTTTCTCCATTCATACAGTCGAGGAAAGCATTCCCGTGCCATGAACCAGCACCGACACGAGGGAGTGTCTCCATTCATACAGGCGAGCAAAGCATTCTCGTGTCATGATTTAGCACTGACATGAGGGAGTTTCTCCATTCATACAGTCGGGCAAAGCATTCCCGTGTCATGAACCAGCACCGACACGAGGGAGTCTCTCCATTCATACAGGCGGGCAAAGCATTCTCCTGTCATGATTTAGCACTGACATGAGGGAGTTTCTCCATTCATACAGGCGGGGAAAGCATTCCCGTGTCATGAATTAGCACTGACATGAGGGAGTCTCTCCATTCATACAGGCGGGCAAAGCATTCCCGTGTCACGAACCAGCACAGACATGGGGGTGTTTCTCCATTCATACAGTCGGGCAAAGCATTCCCGTGCCATGAATTAGCACTGACATTAGGGAGTTTCTCCATTCATACAGGCGGGCAAAGCATTCCCGTGTCATGAACCAGCACCGACACGAGGGAGTTTCCCCATTCATACAGACGGGCAAAGCATTCCCGTGTCATGATTTAGCACTGACATGAGGGAGTTTCTCCATTCATACAGGCGGACAAAGCATTCCCGTGTCATGATTTAGCACTGACATGAGGGAGTTTCTCCATTCATACAGGCGGGCAAAGCATTCCCGTGTCATGATTTAGCACTGACATGAGGGAGTTTCTCCATTCATACAGGCGGACAAAGCATTCCCGTGTCATGATTTAGCACTGACATGAGGGAGTTTCTCCATTCATATAGGCGGGGAAAGCATTCTCGTGTCATGAACCAGCACAGACATGATGAAGCTTTCACATTCAGTCAGTAGGGGAAAGAAATCCCATTGGACCAGGGCAGACATAATTTGATTGGATTTTATTGGTATTTTTACGCCGTACACAAGAATATTTCACCTGTGCGACGGCGACCTGCATATTATGGTGGGAGGAAACCAGACAGACCCCAGGGTTAAACCCACGACCATCCATTGGCTGATAGAAGACCTACCCACGCACAGAGGAAACCAGTATGAGCTGGGCTTGAACTCAGAGCGACTGCATTGGTGAGAGGTTTCTGAGTCATTGTATTGTGCTGGCACACTAACCACCCTGCCACGGAGGGCTAAGTACAAATATTCCAGTGGGATCAGCGCCACGGAGGACTAAGTACAAGTATCAACGTGGGATCAACGCCTTGAAACTTGAGCGAACGTTTCCCCATTACTAGAAGAAGAAAGAATTGATTGACCAGCATTGATGTGTGAAATAAGCGAAAGTTTCCCCATTCTCTCTATATCATACTTTCCAGTACACAAGACAAATGTATATAGCAAACTGCAATACTGCAGGTCACACAATATTTGTTCCTTCCCACTTACGGTTTGTGCAACAGTTCTTACGTGCTGTAAATCTATATGCGTCGAAGCAGACATTCGTGCCCAAGCCTTCCACCAAACTGAAACTTGCACGTCAAATAATCCCCAAAACGACTAAACACAAATCACCGAGGAACTAGGATAGTATGTGAAGTACTAAATGAGAACGAAACCATGCAAAGAGAAACAGACAACAGTTTTCAGTTATGATACAAAGACACAGCGAATTGTATATACGTTGTCGATAAAAGATGTATCTGAGTTGTGCTTGGATTGCAAATACTCATGCCACAAATAGATGAAGATGTTTCTGGGGGGGGGGACGAAAACAAAATACCAAAGGGACACACGACGAAGCCCTTGTTAGGACAGATAAATCTACTGAAGTTTAAAAAAAAAACAACATTTAGTTCTCCATGATGGAGAGCTGAAAAAAACGCATACAAACACTCCACAAAACATTGCTATGGATGGTAGCATGATCATATCCCATTAATTGTTCCTAAGTTGGCGGGAAATGGATAAATATTTTATTTCGGTGTTGCTTAGAATCTGTGCATCGAAACAGACATTGGTACACCAGCCGTCAAACAAAAAGGACGTTTCGGGTCAATAATCGCAAGGCTAATTCCCAAAACGACGTATAACACAAACCACCAAAGAACTAAGAAAGTATGTAACGTACGAAATGAGATCATGCAAAAAGAAGCAGTTTTCATTGATGATAGAAATCACACGACATCATGCAATTATGCAAGGGAACTGAAGTGTCCGAGAAAAACCACAGGCCTTTGACAAGTTACTGAAAACTTGTCCACATATGACGTACAGATATGCACGCCATACTGAAGGAGACTTTCTTATGCAACAAACGTAGAAATGTAAAAACGGTCACACGAACGTCGTCGTTAGCTTATTATCACCAAGATCCTATACAGAGCGAGAAACGATAATGAGCAAACCCTTGTCCAAATAACCTATAAGAATGGCAACTCCACAAAAACAATACAATTCAACTTACGGTTATTTTTAAATTTTACTTACCTGAGCAACAGGTTAGGTATTCCAGGTTAATTTATGTACTTTCCCTTGACCTGGTCGTGACGTCATTCTTGAAGGTCAAATAATGTCAGACTTCGGTCAAAATTCTTCAATGATCCCAACATATCCGATGACCAAAAAAAAAAAAAAAAACAAAGAATCCTTCATGGCCAGCTTTAAAAAATCTTTCTGAACTCCTGTCAAATTGACAAAACCTTTTCTCGCTCAAGTCACGTGATTTCAATCTTTAGAAATTTTTTTAACGTTTTAAATACCCCATCATGGTAATCTTTGATATAAAAAAGATGAAGATTAAAGGATTCGACAAAAGGAGGTAAAAATCCACCGTTTTCTCTTATTGCACCACCGAAGGTTTGCTGGAATACATTGCTGCTACTGATGGGGAAAACACGAAAAACAAAGATGGCGAATGTTGCGATTTTCCTAAACTCTCGTGTGTAGTCCGTGTTATATACAGACTAGAAGATGGCAGACGGCGTGTACACGCAGTGGGAAATTTTACATCCAGCTCAGTCGAGAACAGTTTCTGATTGTGCCGGGAAAGACAGGCTGGCGTACGATAATATATTTAATAACGTCCGATTAATTTGATAAGTATGACGCGAAATAATTTTCTAGATTGTCCCAGTGAATTCCCCTGGATTATCACTTGCCCGGTCTAACTTCCATCCGACAAATTAGTTGAGCGATTTCAATTTAGCGGCCTCTAGCCTGAGAGACTGAGTAAACGCTTATCATCATCTGGCGGAGGCACTGCGCTGTGGACTTAACTAGTTCTCCTTGCTCCCAATTCCTGGGCCCACAACGCAGGAAAAATAACTAAATTGTTTGGGAGAATGGCAAATAGTCCTTAAAAGAAAGCAATGGAGGAATAGAGAGTAATTTATAGATTCTGTTGTCGCTGGAACCGGAGATGTTTGTATAAAAATGAATCCACTCCCATTGACGGCGATATAAGCGCTCTGTGCATTGGCAACAATTTAATACAGGCTGTATTAGTGCAAGCAATATCTCGATAGGCTGGAACGAGATATAAACGCTCCGACACTTTGTAAATTAAAACTCTGCCAGCGTTATTAAGTATCCGCCACGGCTTCTGTCAAACTTTGATTGGTGGAAGTCATCAAGCTAAGCCTCAGGCCGGCCATAATTAGATCAGATTATTTTTTAAAAAAAAAAGCAATTACGAAATTTCGATTGGAGAGATGAATTGAAAACCGCCTGAGAATCTAATATATTTTCGAACCTTGAATCGCTCAAGGAATTTGATGTATTTTCTGACAGTTAAGAAATATTTAAATATGTAATATTTATATATATACTTGTTGGTGACTTGTTTGTGTGGAAATCCCCATAGTGAACAATTCTTTATCGTTGCAGTCGAGTTTACTCCTGTTCATATTACTTCGTGAAATTTGAGAGGACAGTCTGATTTGAACGCATCATGTCAGCTATACGTGTCTGGAGCAGTTTTTCACAGCCTTGCATTGAAAGATAAATACAATGCGATGATTTTGTGATGGTAATTTCTGCAAATTATGACTAGTATTCCAGACACCATAGCGAGATTCGAACTTCCAACCTCCAAAATCACACATCTTATCTACATACGATTAGGGTACTAACAGATTGTGTGCTGTAACCAAAAAATATAGCTCCAGGATATCAATAACAATGACATCAAAGGATTTGATTAGATTGATCAGCCATATACAGCAATTAACCTATTATAGATGGGTCTTATTATTACCTCGTATTGTCATGCCCATTTTGCGATATACATGTACATACGGTAGCTTTCCTACCATGGACTGTGGTTCTGCGTCATTCTCCATTTGACGCCCACTTATAATAACATGGTGTCTCTATACTTTTGTTACAGCACGATTTTTATTGTTTTGTTCCTACAATTTTAAACAAGTCAACACCTTTAATTATAAAAAAACAACGTGAAACTCACCTGTGTTCGGATGTTCTCTCTTCAAATACAAGTACCGGGTAAGTGTAAAATAAAGTTGCCTTCATCGCCAAAAGCTATCATTTTTCCATCGTTAATTATAGTCTATATGCTTAAAACCATTTCTTGTTAATCAAATTTCCATCTCCTAAGAAGGAACTTACTTACTGGCATTATGACAGATATTGTATTTTATTTTAAAACATTAAGTTTTGTGCGTATAAATTAATGTTTCATCGAAATACTCTCTTATATATGTGTCTACAGTCTGCATGGTATTCCCGTATCTGAAATAGTGAAGAATATATGTACATCAAGCTCGTTTCAGTGGCATTGTTCCACCTACAAAAAACCTCTGTGGTGAATATTGATTGAACCTCTTTATCATAAAACTGCTGTCAAAATTAACATATTTTGTTTCAGTCCATTTATATATAAAACAAACGTGTCCACGTACTGGGTAGATAATTCCAAAGTGCTTTATATTATGGTTTGAAAAAATATTTTAAAGTTCTCTGCAGTTTTCTGTAATCATTTCTGTATGCATTTGTTTGTGTTGACAACCAAGGACTGTGCTGCCAGATGACGTCTAAATTGCTACTATTTAAGCATTTACATTTGAACAGAGAGAGTAAACCCTACCAGATGTATAGTGAAAAGAGGTCGTTTCTTACCGGTTACGTGCGACCATTTGCCAAATATCACAACGTCGTTGCTGTCTTTTAAACGATGTATATTAGTTACATTTCTTAAATTCTTTTGGTGGGAGATCAGTTGGGGCAGATGAGGGTGCACGGTGGGTGGGGGTGGGGGGGGGGGGCAAGTCATTTATTTTCACCTATTAAATATAATTGAAGGCGTATAGAATAGGGGAAAAACCAGGGCAGCAGGCAAATGGTAACCTGTGAAATACGTCCTCTTGTCAATTTACCTCAGTCAGGATTTTATTCTGACTGTTCATGTAAATGCAAAAATAGTGGAATTTACACGCCCTGTAGCAGCATGACGTTAGGAGAATTAGGTAAAAAAAAATGCAGTGATGTTAACTGAACTCTATTAGACGTCACTGGTCTAGAATTGTTTTCAGGCTAACTGCTAAAAAGTAGTTGCAACTGAACATACACATGTAGAAGCTGGTCTGGTAACCTTTTACTCTGGAACCAGGGTCAGTATATATAATCACAACGCGATTTTGCTGCAAACAGACATGTTTACCTAGAGTTACAGAAAAGCGGAGAGTTTCTCCATGCAGGTTTTGCCCGTTTACCCCCACTCAAATCTCCTGACCCGCCGTCGGACCAGTGAAATTATGGTCACAATCTAGTTGTTGAAACACCCACACTCGTATGTTTACCAATAGTTAACCATAATGGACTCTTCTGTTCAATAATCGCAAGGTCCATTTCCAAAACAATTCTCAACACAAAACCACCAAGTAACAAAAATTGAATATGAAGTAAAGAATGAAGACAGATTCATGCAAGACAACAGAAGAAGTCGACAGTTTTCAGTGATGCCAAAAAAATGAGGAAAGAATCTTTCAGACGCTTAATATTAATCAGTATATCCAAATCGTGTAGCAATGCGAGAATATAACTTGCTAATCAAACTATTTGTCTTAATTGCGGTTTGGTTGCTACTGTTCGATTTATTCCAGATGATGAGTATAAGGCCCCTAGAGAATCGGGTTAAGCGGAATAGCACTCCAGACACTTGAGGCATTATAATGCTTGAAGCAATGTGTCGTGTTTTTTTCTTCCCTTTATGTTTATTTGTTGTTGTTGTTTTTTGTACATTGTTATGTGTTTTTTTATTTTCTTTTTTTATAATTTCTGCTGTTTTTTTTATTTTTACAGTTTCACGAACAGGCAATCCCTAGATGCATATCCAGCGTGGTTTAATCCACGCTACAAACATAAGCAGAACATTCTCATATAAATTAAACCCACACAAAATTATCTATAAATGTACTTATTTAACCACTCAGACAAAAGCCTTTCTATTCAAAAACAAATTTGCCACAGCATCTGAAAATCACACGTGGAAGTGTCTCAGATTATTATAGAATCATGTAAGTTTTGACTATCCCCTCAGGTAGTATTGATGTAGAAAAACTTCAACCGATACAATATACTGACTTATACTATTGTCACTTGTGGCGGAGTAGAAAACAGGGTAAAAGTATGTAGAACAAACTGTGAAGCGTTAAATGTGTACTTCATTGGAAGGCAGTTTGCATAAAAGCGCTCAAATGAATATATATATAATTTCTATAAAAGCGTATAACAAATATTAAATTGCACTAGCCCTTTGGTGTTGGGGAGGGGGGGGGGTACTTTACAAAAAATGAAAACACTTTGTAATTTTTGCGATGAATTTATTGTTAATACTATCGCTTCCAAACTATTGATTTCTTTTAATACCAGTTAAATAACTATAGATATTTTGGAGACTGTGGGTAATTCCATTTGTTAAAAAAGTTCTTCGCGATTACTTAATTTGACCGTTCTTCTTTAGTAATCGACGTTTGGCAAATGAAAGTCGGAATTCACACTTAGAATATTTGGGCATTTAGCGGTTGGCAATCAGAGAGATGGTTTTGAGTCTTCACGTACAATGAGCATGCGCAAAGCGAGCATGGAGAAACTACCAGCTAACGGCTTCCTGTATGGCCGAGGAAGAAATTCCAGCGAAAGGACAGCTCGCACGCAGCTGCGCAAGTCAAAGGACATTGTTTTAAGCCGGTGACAAAACTGTATACAAAAGTACATGTATCAAAGACTCCAAACGCAGCTTAAGCCAGCCAGTTCTTGGTTAAACAAAATCGCCTCTTCGCCCAGGCACGATCATGGCATCTTACTAACACACGCTTTTATATTTCCTGAAACGCCGTTGTTTTTGCAGACAGTGTGCTGGGAGTCCATTAGCTAATTGAACACTTACCATGATTGAATAACCCCTCTCCCCACCTCTCCCCCCGGCCACCACTTTTCTTCCCCCGAGTCTTCATCAACCTGAGCACCCCCTCTTTTTGATGATGCTTTCACGTCAGCATCCAATTCGCAGATGCCAAGACCTGTGTACTCTGTTTTCCGCGCACACACATACAGGTTCCTGGACCGCCATTTTCACCCATAATATGTGCGACCAATTGCCAACTATCACACTGTCGTCGCTGCCCTGGTTTTACTCTCTATGGTATATGTCTATCACACTGTCACTGCTCTGGTTTTACGCTGTATTGTTTCACATTGATACTGTAGTGTTTTACAGTGACACTACACTAGTATATTACGTGCTCATTTTCTAATATTTAGGCCATGACACAGTATTAAATTCAACAAAAACTAATTCAATTCTCAATTCATGAAAACGACCTCCTATTCCAACGTAGTACATGCAACAGACGGATGAATCAGTCAGCATATTAATTGATTGATCTATCGATCAATGTAATGATTCACGATTAATCGAGTGATTGGTTTTTAATTGCCTTCAATAATCGATTACAGGGTTTGAATTTGCTTTCATCAATTAGAGATTTATCTGACCGTAAAACTGGTAAGCCTCAATGACTAAATCGGTAAATGGGCAAAACACAAGGTAGGAAAAGAACATTCTGTCTCACCTTTCATCGTGCCTTTGTGGCAATAAATGGTCGACGACGCCCTTTTGGCCTTTCGCGTACTCTAAGGTTCGCGGAAGACCACTTGTCCACCATCAATATGATATGCACGCCTGTATACATGACACGTGGCAAAGTCCATCAGTGTGACATACTAGAGGTCGGTGGGTTACTCTGGGCACAACGGCTTCCTCCACTAATAAACCTAACAGTCATGGTAAAAGTGAAAAAATTCTAGAGCTTAACGTTAAACATAAATCAAATACAATACTAAAACCAAGATAGGAGCCTTTGAGGCTCATTCGGTTAAAGTTCGTTGCTGTTAGGGTGATTTCCCCATTTCTCTTTCCAGTGTCCCCCTGATACACCTGGTATAAGTGAAACTTTCTGAAGTTTATTATATAAATCACTAGTCAGTTTAAAAAAATTAAAACTGGTATGAATGGTCATTGAACCACTGCTTACTAATCTAGAGTCAAAACAGACCAGCCGTCAACCGAAATGGACGTTCCGTGCAGGTCCATACTCGCGAAGCCATTTCCCAAGTGACATTCTACATAAAAGCTGAAGAACTAAGAAAATACATATATATATAGTAGGAAATTAAGATGGTTTCACTCGAAGAGAAACAGTCAACAATTTCCAGTAATATTGGAAAGATGCCCGAAAAGTTCAAAGCGAATGAATGAAATCTGTATGACCGCTGAGAGACAATGTACTAGTATCTACGAGCCCACATATGCTAATGTTACCGTAATGAATGTCCATCGGGACCGCACATGGAATTGGTGTAAAATTAAAAAAAAAAATGTATTCGAACGAAAATTCTTTTCGCGCTATTCCGAGAGCCCTGTTGATCTGTTGAGATTTTTTGGTAGGTCAGTATGATTTCCTAATGGAACAGTACAAGATTCAGCAAAATTTACTTAATTATTTGATTGGTGTTTAACGCCGTACTCAAGAGTATTTCACTTATACGACAGAGGCCAACTTTATTGTGGGAGGAAACCGAACAGAGCCCGGGGAAATCCACGACCATACGCAGGTTGCTGTCATGACATTCCCATGTACGACCGGAGAGGTATCCAGCATGAGTTGGACTTGAACTCAGAGTGACCACATTGGTGGGAGGCTCCTCGAGATTCAGCAATAAAACTAATATTTAATATAAACGACTACAGCATAGAGAGTAAAACCACAGCCGCGATGACGGTGTGATAGACGTACAGCATAGAGAGTAAAACCAGAGCAGCGACGACAGTGTGATAGACGTACAGCATAGACAGTAAAGCCAGAGCAGTGACGACAGTGTAACAGACGTAGAGCATGGAGAGTAAAACCAGAGAAGCGACGACAGTGTGATGTTTGGCAAATGGTCACGCATATTACCGGTGAAATCCGGCCGCTTGTCAATTTACGTCAGTCAGTGTTTTATTCGTGCTGTCCATGCATATGCTTAAACAGTAGCAACGAACAAATCCTCTATCACCATGACTTAAGAAGAATTAGGTAAAAGCTGCAGTGACGTTAGTTGCACTTTATTAGACGTCATTGGTGTAAAATGACCTTTGCTTATGTTCTGTCTGTGCGAACTTTAGAGCAAATACAAGTACAGATTATAGAGGAAGAGATAATAAGTCCAAATAAAAATACATGTTTTCCAGTTAGTACATGTGTACTTATACAAGTGTCCGCCTCAGTCATATAAGCACAGATGGCAAGTGCATCGGAGGGTGGGGCACCATAGACATTTTCGATTTATCCTTTGGCATTAATTGCAAGTCGAATCAAACAAAGCAGGCATGCGCCACACGTCATCGCTTCCGAGCACGTGCTCACGTGGAGAATCGGCGCGTGTACGATCCGGCGGGAATATTTGAACAAAGTGTAGTGTTGAACGAGAAACCTCGAAGCTCTGCAACGGGCTAAAGCTCGACATTGGCTCACGATCTGTCGATTGATACATTTTCACAGCTAGAACCATGTTGGCACACTCCAAGGAAGTGCCTATTACCCGTAAGGGTCACCCTCACTTCTTGTTCTCTTGGTCCACTCTGCGTGTTATGTGGCTTAGCGCAACGCCCCTCGTGCGCGGAGACTGGTATGAATATTTAACAGATCACGTGCCACACATCTGTTTGCACATACATTGACTGACGTTGCAAACTTAAAAACTGCACGATATATCCGAACGATATCAAAGGCATTGGATTACATGGGATTAGAGACAGAAAATGCCTGTCAAAATAGCTCCTGAGAGAATAGGTCAGTTCCAAAGTCATGTTGATCTTTTGCGGCATTTTCATGGCAATTTCTCACTCCTACTGCAGTATTCCGAATTCCATCTATAAAAAGAAAATCATCGTGGCTATTTGTAAGAAGGTAAGAGCACAAATAAATTGTCTCACAATTGCCTTTATGAACACATTCATACGAAGCTGTAAAAGTGACATTGTGAAAATAAACTTTTTGGAACAGAAAAAAAAAATTACAGTGTGAAAAAAATTCTTTACACGCTTGTGTAAATTAACTTTTGTCGCTAGCAAATCATACTTTCTCAGTCCCAAAATGTTCTTTTAGACGACAAGGAAAGTCAACACAATTTATAATACAACATTCAACAATCTGGGATTATTATTAATAAAGTAATCATTCAACCAAATAAAACGATAAGATTAACATTTATTACAGCCGTCCTCAGACATATATGTGACATAAAGTTAAGGCCTTTGATCCTAAAGGTTGCCTCAGTTCCACCCTGACTGGATCCAGTACGTGTATTGAAATAGGGAAATGCATGGCCCACCTAAAGAAAGTCGGTCTAAAGCGATGTACTCTTTTATTCATTCAATACGTCACTGTTTCTGCGTACAGCCAGTCGTGTTCGTCAAGTGAAACAGTACAAAAATATACATGAAGTTCACAAACACTGCAGCTGAGAATATGTGTTTTTATACAGATTGGAATCGATCTGTGTAGTCGATCATGCCCACTGTAATCCTCGTTCTTGATTTAAAATACATTTATCTCATGTAAACCCTAGTCAAAACATGTAGTTAGCAGTGAGAAATGCGCGTCTGGGGCTGCCATGTTGGCTGTTCGATGGCAAACGACCTGTGATTGTCCAATTACGTCGGGGTCCCGACTTGTAAACTTGGGGCCACGACTTTAAAAGTTCGGGGTTAAAAGAAATTTCTCTTCCCCCCCCAGATTTTATTTTCACCTTGTCATTTTCACGGCTCCATACATTCAAGACTGAAGTCAAAAGATCTTATAATATTCCTCTTTTGATCAGTGCAACGTCAATTCCTCCCCCACCCCCCATCCCTCTCTCCTCCAAATCAGCAGTATTCGACCATTTTCTGAAACCGTATATATTTTTCTTTTGCACACCTTTTAGCACAAGGCAAACCCTGCGGTGATGGGAGGGAGAGAAGAGATGTCTCCTTTCGCCGGTAGGCGTAGGTTTTTGCATGTTTTGTATATTTACTTGATTGGTGTTTTACGCGGTACTCCATAATATTTCACTTATATGACAGCGGTCAGTAATATGGTTGGAGGAAACCGGACAGAGCCACCCACGACCATTAACAGGTTTATGATACCTGTAGGAAAGTGTCTAATGTATTGCAATCAACGCAAAGGAACACTTCTTATACTTTATTCTGCTTAGGTCATGATGTTAGAGGGCGTCAAAGCTGCTGTTGTTTGAGATTTACATCAACAGAGAGAATAAAACTCTATGGTAAACTAACACGACGATAGATTTCAGCGACATGCGTGGTCGTTTGCCAACAGTCACATGGTTGTCGTTGCCATGGTTTTACTTTTTTGCTGTGGCCTTCTACATTATGTTAAATTAGTCGAGGTATTCTAGGAAATTTTAATCAGTTTTCAAACTCGTTTATTCCATGAATTCACCTTTAGTTTGGGAGCATCGTTCACATTTGTTAAAAATATACGGATTCCTTTATATTAGCATTTTCTCTGTATATTTCACTACAAGTAAATTTGGTCTAAATGGAACTAGACATACATTCATCTATATATCTGGCTGGTGTTTTAAGCCTTACTCAAAAATATTCACTTATACGGCTGTGTGAGGAAACACTTGACATAAAAGACTAATGGGAAAAGACGAGGATACCACTGAAAAAGTCACAATATTTACTTCCCGTGATGGAAACCTCAACGAACAGGATTGACCACTATATCAAATCAAAACTTTGTATCCATAGCAACATTTACTCCCTTCCCACCACTGCCAAAAATGGACTCGTCTTCAAGTTCCATGGCATCGCGTGCGCGAGCCTCATAACTTAATGTAATGGACACAGACGCACCTGTGCGCAAGACAATGGATGAAATAAATCGAAATGATGAGAATCTCTACGATCAGTTGATGACGTAACGCATGCAATTAACAGCAATGATCACCTGTTCCTCGTGCGGTAAATGATGTCAGAGGTAAGATGTATGACAGGTGTATATTACAGTCACAAACCTTGAGCAACATGCACAGATTAACCACGTTGAGGTGGGGCGGGTGGGGGGGGGGGGGTTACTTCCTTGTCTTAACTCGCAGTGTGTAGTTTAATTAAAACACTCATTTGTATGTTGACCTCCTCAGATACACATATCAAAGGTACGTTTGCCTTTTAGCATGAGCGTGGGCATCCCCAGGGCTAGGCTCGGTTTTCTCCCACCATAATGCTAACCGCCGTCGTATAAGTGAAATATTCTTGAGTATCGCGTAAAACATTAATCAAATGCAATCAATTTAATTAACGCAACTGCATATTTTTTATACTTAATTCTGTTTAGGCCATGATTTTTTTTATTTATTTCATTGGTGTTTTACGACGTACTCACGAATATTTCACTTATAGAACGGCGGCCAGCAATATGGTGGGAGGAAACCAGGCACAGCCCGGGGGAAACCCTGGACCATCTACAGGTTGCTGGCAGACCTTCCCATTTACGGCCGGGGAGGAAACCATCATGAGCTGAACATGAACTCACAGCGACCGCATTGGTGAGAGGCTCATGAGTCATTGCGCTGGGCTGGCAGGCTGACACCTCGGCCACGAAGCCCCCCTAAAATAAGTATAAAATATTGTTGCTATAAGAAATGGACAATCTACAAACCGAAATCTTAAAATAATTGTGTATCTGTGGACCGAAACATAATGCCAGTTTCCTTTCCATATGCATGAAACTGTGAAGAAAACGATGAGATGCCTTAATAAACAAGATTAGTTATGGCATCGTCTTGTTGTTTTGTCTTTCCTTTCAAGGTAATGAAATTCCAATTCATGGTTCTTTGGACCAATTACATCGATTGAAGGGCAAGTCTGACATATTCGCCACCGTTATTTCAGGTTAAGGTTGTGTTTAAGGGAGATTTTATAGAGACAGAGTTATAATATTAAAATGCAATTTAATGCGATAAGAAGACGATCATTCATCATACTCTGTCGATATCGGAGGATAAGACACAGATTTGTGTCCGTAATTCACCCTACTTCTTGCTTTTGTTTTCCCTCAAAGTTCACTCCGTGTCCGCTTCATCAGGAAATGAGTTTCGTTTCACCACGTGACTTCCTCCCGGACAAACTTCATGCCGGAACCGCGGTTTAACTCGCGCTATCCCGCGTTCCTCGCTCCGCTGTCAAGTTGACCTATGGCCATCCGCAGGTTTTCACACTACCAACCTTTTTCTTTCCAGTTTACTTTTAAGACGGACTCATCGGCGAGAAAATCCATTTTCTAATTTGTTACGATGCCTCCGGTTGCCAAGGGCAACGGATGAAATCAAAATATAAGCTCGTCGGAATGATTGACAAGTTAATCTCCTTATGTACATTTCAGCACACCGCTCGCGCGCAAATCTTCGCTGACCTTTTGGCACTTCTTTGGCAGGAGAGCTACAGCCCTGACACACTGTTTGAATTGGAGGAGAAAAAAAAATGTGTCTTCAAATCATAAATCTGGAATCTGTGCCTCGAGGATTAAATGTCGGACAAAATCACACCGTCTCGCTTTGATGTCCCGGTGCTTTGCAAACGTCTTCTTCGGACGGGTCTCCCAGTTAATCTGCTATTGAAGATGAAATTAAAAACATGATTCATGACGAATTATGACAACTGTGACCTACAGATTGATACTTTTACGGATTACGACAAAGAAATTGGCAATCGGAGGAAGCCCTGTTGCGCGTTCTTGACTCCAATGTTCTCATCGATCAAACAACGATGTGCGTAACAACAACAACGTCGTAAACAAAGAACCTCCACAGTGTTGGACATGAATTAATAAACAGAAAATCCCACACAAAACAGATACAATTCTCATTAAATGCAGTGAAGATTAGGTTTGGGTTACGTAAAGAAACCTCCAAAAGGCAGCTCCAGGTTATTATATCCTAATTAGACCCGTTAAATTTTTTATTTTTGTTAACACGAATTTATTAGCATTAACTATGCTTAATTGTACGTGGTTATCGTGGGGTTCACACCCTCATTTGAATATTAATGACAAATTTTCACGTTTTAAAATTCAAGTTTTCACAGTTAAAGACCTTGAAATATTGCAAACGACTTTTTTTTGCTATAGCAAAAACATGAAAACAACCTTTCGAATTGCGGGATCTATTTAACTTATTTCATGTATTCATCATATAAAGATTACTGAAGCACACATAAACAGTTACAGTTTAATGGCGTGAATGAAATTCCGCAGAACATGTTCTATCCATAGATCAGTAGATAAAACATAAACTATAGCACAAGCCAAGAGTTCTGGTCTAAAATTAACCACTATCCAAATTATGCACCTCGCCAGTTTTTAAGTTGTCGTTAAAGAAAAGAATATGTTTTCCAGCGGAGCTTTGAGTAACTGTGACTGATCATATATTCAAAGTGGTGATTTTATTCAGTACGAATATATAAGTGGCAAGTCCAACAGTTATAGTTTAGCATGAAGGGGATCATGCAACAACTGGATGACCCGTATCAGTATAATAGCTCGCCCGGGTCGGCTTGCTTGCCTTCGGTAAGTCGTCTCAGTGAAGTAGCAATAGATCAAAGAGCGGTGGAAATCCGTCTTGCAACAAGGAGGCCCATTACATACACCCTAAGAATTCCTTCGTCGTCATATGATTGAAAAATTGTTAAGTACGACGTTAAACCCCAAGCACTCACGCCAACAGTCATATGCCACTCATATACAATGGGCGTTCCAGTTCGATAACCGCAAGACCCGTTTCCAAAGCAAAGTTAACCAACAGCCGATAAAGGAATATGTGTAAGAAATGATATATACATACATGTAGTAAGTAAAGCTGGTAAAATGTAAAAGAGAAACAGTCGCAATTTAAAGTAGAAAATATGAGTATCCCGGTTGTGTTTTATTTGCAGCTGTATATATATGAATGCATGTTTGGGGTTTTATCTTGTGCGTAACATTGCCGCCACTGAAGTATGATGCAGAGGACACCACACATAACCTCTTCGTGCTGATCGCCCACGAGGCAGCAACAAGTACCATTTTAAAGCCTTTATGATCCGACAGTGTTGATTGCAACTGTCTATGAAATCACCCTGTTGATACATAGACGGCCCCTAAAGCCTCGGGTTACTAAGGTTACAATGTTATGGTTCACTATACCCAAATCTTCATGTGTTTGCCGATATCTGTGAGATTTTGTGGGGATTTTACATAAATGTTTACAACTAACCACAGTTTACATTACCTGTAAATAAAAACAAAAGGCTTCGAAAAAAGAAATGGAAATAAAAGTCATTCAAATTGTGAACAGAAAAAGGAATAAAATCCGCTTGGTCTTGCCGTAGTTTCACCAAGGTAAAAGCACGACAGAGGGTTTCTAAAAACAGTGTAGTGTACGATATACGCCCGTAAAACTGGAACCTTTTCGCGCAAGTTTATGTCACCCTTAATTCCCAGTTTGTGGGAGCGTTTGTAGCAAAAACGCCATAGCGTATAGTACGTATAAGACGTACAGCATAGAGAATAAAACGAAAGCAGCGACGACAGTGTGATAGCTGTCAAACGGTCACAAGTAACCGGTGAAATACGGCCTCTTGTCAATTTACCTCAGTCAGGGCTTTATTCTAAATGTTTATGTAAATGTATAAATAGTAGCAATTTACACGACCTCTAGCACCATCTCTTAAGCAGAGTTAGGCCTTGCTGATATTTGATGCCAAAAGCCTACTCAAGGCTGTGCGTCGCTGTGAGTTTAAGCCAAGCCCATACTATCTTCCTTTCCGGCAGTACGTGGGAAGGTCTTACAACAACCTACCAATCAAATAAATACATGAATAGACCTATAACTAATAACCCAGAGTGCCCGAAGTAATCGACCGAACTTGTAGCAAGTTGCACTTTTGAACTTTCGGTGGAAGGCAACTGATCTACAGTGAACTTCATGTAAGACTTCACGAGAGATTATCATCGACCGCGTATTGCCCCGAACACCCCGAAGACAACAGAGGTGGTACACTCGGCATAGAAAAGTAGATAATATGGGCTGTAGTACCCTTATACTGCGTGGTCACTCCAAGTATGGGTACACTCAAAAAATTCATCTGTTAAAATTAATTTGTTAAATTTAACAGAAAACAGCCTGTTATTGATGCGAGAATATATTCTTTTATAACAACACATTATTCTGTCATATTTAACATAATATCCTGTTAGCCTAATAGAATGGTTATGCTCAATTAATACTATAATAAAATGAACAGAATAAACTGCTGTAATAGCAGAATACATTCCAACATCACATAGATAACAGACTTTCGATTAATTTTAACAGATTCATCTTCTGAGTGTATATAGTGCGTGGAACAAGTCGGGGCATTAGCGGTACACGGAGACTTCGGCGTTTCAGCCAGCTAGGAAATTTGTTAGCATAGTTCATGCCACACCTGCTACAAGGAGTCACCTTCGCGGTGATATTATTGATATAATTTTCGCACAAATAAGATATGCTTGGGTATAACATGGCGGTTAGTAAGCGTAAACCGAACATCTTATACACTGTGCGATTTGTCCAGTTTTACGGCAGTATATCGTACACTACACTGTACTTAAATTGCAGAATTTAAAATCGAAATGTTTGAACTCCATGTGTATAAATTTTACTTTCAAGGTAACACAAATCATATGATTTCGAGCTGAGTCAATACGACAAATTGCAGCGTGTAAAAGCGGCTTACATGGGCCTGTCATTATATGCGTCGGCTTAATCCACTCGTTGAGTTATATAGGACTTACCACCTTCCATGGGGCTATTGGCGCATATAACCCCCATATAACATGTGGCGGGCAAAGGGCAATAAATCCAGTCATGACAACCGAAAGGGCGACACCGTGAATAGAAATTGTAGCGCTCAATTGTCTACCGTGCATTGTAACAACTTTACACCGACGCCAAGAATACCGCACTCATTTTTTTGTGGCGCGTTAATTACAGACCGCGGAGGGTGTATGAATACATGCCCCGGCGCATAAATACAAAATGGCCTTTTCATTGGGGTGTATTGTTTAAGGAAAAAAATGGCCCATGAATATCGAGTTGATTTGGACTGGGGACCTTGTAATTTACTTCATGAATTCAACCTTCAGCTTCATGCCTCGTTCAATTAATATCGAGGTTTTTCAAAAAATGTCAAATTTCTCCCTCTCGAAAAATTTCGTGGGCATATGTCGTGCTATAACCATGGCGAATTCAAGGACCCTGTCAATACGCCTTTTCTTCTACCCGCTATATAAAATATGTACGGTGACTCAAACAAACCTGTTAACTTTGCCCTGAATGGAGCCCTTGGCATCGTTATGTCATGTACAGCCTTTCACAAACTTTATTAATGTATTCATTATCAGAAATATTGCCCCGATTGGCCTTTATTAATCTGCGGCCCAAGAATTATGTCACGACAGTCTTGAAAGCGTTATTAATCAGTTTCGTATTCAGATTTCTTATTTAATTGCAGGCTAAATAAGAGAGCTTTTGTTCAAGCACAACCTGCTTAAACTTCTACTTTTTCAAATCCTGAATTTTCAACAAAAATCAAAATTACATGAAAGAAGTGTGTTAACTGAAACATGTCTTTGAGAATTACTAAGAGAAATTAGCAAAGATTTAATTTAAACTACTGAAATCAAAAATAAGTTAATCAAGTTTGTTATCCGCTAGGTTTTTGAGAAAAAACTAGCAAACATTTTGCTTAAACTTCTGCATTTTCAAGCCAAAGTCACTTAAACATGTTTGTTATCCTTTATATTTAAACATTTTGTTTACACATATTTTGCTAAAATGACTTTCGTAAAAAAAAAAAAAAAAAATACTCGGCTCTTTAAATCTTGAACTATTTACTGCACGGATATATAGATTTAGCATTGATTTATTTTTTTGTCGTCTTGTAACACGATGCAAAGAAAACACCCAATCTATAATGAAGTGCGCATGGTGAAGAAGATAAAACAGCTTCATGGTTTTACTAATAGTTTCATAAAATAACGTTTCGAATCCAGCCCTGGCTGTTTCCACCGCAGCTATGCATATCGACATGTTTGCCAGGTTTACCAACCCAACATTTTTTTTTTTTTTTTTGGCCATACAAGTACATGGGTTTTCTCCATTCCTATAGGCCTAGGTCTAAATAAAGAGAACCAATTTCTTAAAAAGCCTATTGCCTATCTTAACTGGTGGCCGGCTGCACCAATGACCATTTATTAAATATCACACTGTCATCGCTCAACTTTTGCTCTTCATGCTGGAGAGTTTTAAATTGTATTCCTGCATAAACCAGGATTCTTCTGGAACTGGTCGTCTATAAACATCACTGAAGCCTTGTCTCTCATTATGCACTGTTTCTTCAATTTGTTTATTTATTTATTTATTTGATTGGTGTTTTACGCCGTACTCAAGAATATCTCACTTATGCGACGGCGGTCAGCATTATGGTGGGTGGAAACCGGGCACAGCCCAGGGGAAACCCACGACCATCCGCAGGTTGCTGTCAGACCTTCCCACATACGGCCGGAGAGGAAGCCAGCATGAACTGGACTTGAACTCACAGCGACCGCATTAGTGAGAGACTCCTGGGTCATTACGCTGCGATAGCGCGCTAACCAACTGAGCCACGGAGACCCCTTCTTCAATTGAGATTGTTTACTATAAGTAATGGCAGTACACCGTTCTTAGTAATTCTAGATCAGTGTTGTCTTATAAATTGCGATTACTATCACTGTATTTTATTTTTAACTAATTTTGCTTAAACCGTTGTGCTGCGGAGGGGTGTAACTTGCTACTGTGAACCTAGGGTTAGGTTATGTGATACAAAAGACGAGAGCTAAGAGAGTGAAACCACAGCATTGACGACAGTTTGATATCTGACAAATGGTCAGGCGTAACCGGTGAAATTTCCGCTGTTCAGCTTATATGCCTATGCTTAAATATAGCAACGTAGACCTGCCCTATCATTATGGCTTAGACAGAATTAGATAAAACAAATAATTACAGTGGCGATAAACGTAGGATGTAGTTGCAAATTATTGCATCGTCACTGGTCTAGACTTACAAATAATACCGTGTCGGCATCACATTTAACTTTTATAACACATTAAGACGCACCCTCTATTTTCTACGCTTGGGGGGCGGTAGATCCAGAGTCAACCCTGGGTCGAGTCACACCTAAGACCTTAAAAGAGGAAGTTGAAACTTCCTCGCTTGGCGTTCAGCATCAAGGGGATAGTGCAACGACTGGTTGACCCGTATCAGAATAATTGCTTGGGCAGGGCGGTTTACTTGCCTTCGGTAAGGCCTCTCAGTAAAGGAGCAATAAATCAAAGAGCGGTGGGAACCCGTCCTGCAACAAGGAGGCACATTACATGCACTCTAAGGATTCCTTCGTCGTCATATGACTGAAAAATTGTTAAATATAAGCGTCATGTCCGACATTCGTATACCATTCGTAGTCCGTAAAGGGCGTTCCAAGTCGATAATAGCAAGATTCCATTTCCAAAACAACGTTTAACACTAGCTCCCAAAGACAAAGGCATGTAAGAAATTATACAAATAGAAAAATAAGCCGGTAACACACAAGAGAGAAACGGTCATAAGTTTTCAATGATGCGAGCAGGCAGTGGATATGAATTCCATATCAGAGTTCAAATTCGTAGCCCATGAATGAGTTCCAGGTCAAATAACAATTAAGCAAGGTATCTTAGTCACGCTTTGATTGCAACTGTTCATAAAGGTATCATGTAGATGTAATGAGCATGGCTGCCTTTACGGCCCTAGCCCCAGGCTAAGCGGTATTAGATACAGTTCGAAAATGAGGAGCGTTACAGACCTTAACCGAACAGATTGTGATTCAACAGTAACGGACGATTACTTCTTTCCCGTGAATATGTAAGGATCTCATACTACAAGAGGCGCCATCTATGATGATACACATGACATGCTGGTCTGTGTAAAGGCTGTCTACAAGACAGACGGTTACACTCGGCAAACCAGCGCCATATATGTTGTTGAATACCATGTACGCAATAGATATGTACATAAGGATAACAGCGCCGTCTATGTGGTTGATCACAATGCAGATCGCTAGAGATTCTAAACGCTCTGTCCATACCTGCCAACGAGGAGTGTTATACTCATTGTAATATTTGAGAAACTTAGACTGAAGGCGTTTGATGAGTATCCTTGACAGACTAGTTTTTGAAACTAAACAACTTGTGACGCAGATTAAAGTCATCACAATTTACGCAGGATCTGACAAATGCTAGATGGAGAGATATGTAGGCCTATACGCATATGCAGGACCCTTTGGTATATTGCTATCCAAATAAGGATAATTTACAATATCAAAACTGAAAATTATCCCCTTTGTCGTAAAGGCGGCGTGAAAGGAGACCTTGTTCGTCTTTGTACAGATATAGATCCAAATAAGATGTACCATCAGGGCTATCTGTTGTCTCCTTTAAATCCAATTAAGGCGGATAGATTTCCTTTCACTGCTTCAGCAATATGGGGGTTATTTAACGCCAGTAGATCAATCAATATACCGTTCGGTAAATGAAAAGGATCGAGATTTAAAGAAATTAATTTTTAAGTCATTTCTGCATATAGTCGTATTCATATGAAAACAGTTATAGGTCTGCCAAAAGAGGCGCACAATGGAACCCATTGGAATACCTATGCACCGTTGGTAAATGGTATCCCCGAATTTTACATAGATGCTATTAATGAGAAATTCAAGTAATTCAATAAATAATGTAACATCCCATGAATGGTAACCTTTATAAATAGTAGAACTAAGACAGGCTTATTGCTTCTGACGTTAATGTAACGGTGACCTGTTTTAGTAAATACCGAGACAACGTTAAACCCCAAGCACTCACCCACTCTATTTTCAAAACCTAAATTAACGCTCAAACTTCCATAGCAAATTGTGCAGTATAAACGTCTCCCACGAGTTAATGAAAAAAATACGTAGACACCAGTTTACATTTTACAAGAGCTTTATTTGCTTATGGAGAGAGGAAAAGGCTGATAATGTCACTCGCTAATTATGACGGTAGTCTAATTCTTCAGTTAAACAGATTTCCATCTCAAATAATATGTCTGGAAGGACAATGCATGTGCTTCTGGGTTGACAACCTTTGTGAATTGTGATTTTGACATCTCATCAGGCTATATAGGATTAAATAGTCTTTCTATCGGCATTCGCCCTAGCACGACAGCTGGCCTCGTCCAGACTGCACAAGCTCCGAATGGAAGGAGCAGACGATCGCGGTTTTGCCGCGTGATCTCGACGAATCGCACACATCGATTTAGTATCGAGAATACATTCAAATGACAAAGCAATAGGTTTCGAATGGCAGAACAATATAGCGTCTCTTGAAGGGAAAACGTGTCCGGAATAACATTCTGTCGCATATAGATCGATTTTTTATACAGTTATTACAGAAAACGAGATCTTAATGAGGTCCTCGCTGAATGTATTTTGTCTTCGCTCACCAGTATTGTGCAGTTGGAGTCGCGTGAGGGGTTTGTTGGGCCAGTGACTTATACGTTCATATCGACAGCATCGTGCCGCCGCCTTTGTTGCCATTTTAAAGCTAAGTGCCGTCACAATTCTTATCGTAAGTCGGGGACGTTCAGGAACACTCAGGTCCTGCGTCTCCAAAAATGCTCTGAATGTCTTTAAGTCAAGCGGAGAACAAACATCTCGAGATATTATAGTTGGTAAAGTTTCCTGAGAAACATGCAAGCGGCAAGTACGTCGGTTTGTTTTACAATAGGAACACCGTTTTGCATGGAAAGAAGTCAATCCCGACACCCGAGCAATCGATGCGACCGCCGTATGTTTTACAGCAGACATTGTCAATCGGTTTTCAGACAAACTAAAGGTTAGGAGCAGGTACATGTACACTTAAATCCTACATATAACATTTACATTTTTTGTCAAGTTTTGCAGTTTCTCTTTGGTTTCTACCAGGTTGCCAACTTGGTGGTATAACTTCTCACCTGAGTGAAAACATTTTCCATCCAGGTGGAAACTCATGTGATGGATCATTGTAATCAGATGTATATATACTAATTAGGAGCGCTATACAAACGGCTGAGACAAAAAAGTATGAATCATAGGGCTTAATTAGGCTCAACGCTCTTTCCTATCATCATTTAATCCTTTATGAATTAAAACAGGGTCACTGGTACATGTATCAAGCAGGTAAAAACATTTTCCCTTGGGTGACAACTGTTTTTCACCGAGTTGGAAACCACCTGAAGAAAAAAGTTACTCAAGCTGTACTCAAGAAATGTTGAAATATTCTTGAGTACGGCGTAAAACACCAATCAAATAAATAAAAACACCAATCAAATAAATAAAAACACCAATCAAATAAATACATAAATTTAAGGAATGTACATGTCGTATATGGGACACCGTACCTTATGCTAAATGCAGTTCGCCCTATATTCGGCTTAGTTAACAGGGAGAGTTTACATGCTTGACTTCAGTTCCAAAGGCTTGATTTATTTATATATTTATTTATTTATTTGATTTGATTTGTGTTTTACGCCGTTCTCAAGAGAAAACCGGACAGATGCCGTGGGAAACCCTCGACCATCCACACGTGGCAGATAGATCTTCCCAGGTACGGCAGGAGAGAAAACCAGCATGAGGGCTCGATGTTCACATTGGCTTACATGAATGTTGGCTTATGTGAATGTTGGCTTATGTGAATGTTGGCTTATGTGAATGTTGGCTTATGTGAATGTTGGCTTATGTGAATTTTGGCTTATGTGAATGTTGGCTTATGTGAATGTTGGCTTACATGAATGTTGGCTTATGTGAATGTTGGCTTATGTGAATGTTGGCTTATGTGAATGTTGGCTTATATGCAGGTTCAAATGTATGTACATGTACATACCCTCATACTTTCGAACTATGCGAAATTATGAATTAAACGGAAACAGTGGTACTTCAAAAAAATCAGAAGGTACAATTATATACGTGCACATAGAATATTGCCAATTTTATAAATTCTAGTTTTTGAACGTCCACTTGAAACTAAGCTGTACGTTCACTGTAAACTATCACTAATTGTCTGTTGTCTTCATGTGACGTTTGTTTTGCTGTTTTAAAATTAACTTGGTCATAACCAACTTGTATTGCGTATAACTTGTATAAGAGAGTTGAATTGCATTTTTCTTTTTACCTATTCACATACATACCAATATACTCCCAAAAAGACAGCAAAACAAAAAACAACAAAAACGCAAAAAACACAGCTATGTAATGAACTCATCAAAAAACACCATCAATTATGTTGTTCACTTATCTAAAGGTTTAAGTGTATAAAAAATCAACATGTCCCATTTCATCTATTGGACTAATGATTTTACTCTCTATGCTGTACGTCCTTGAATTATATTATATTTCAGATCTTATAATATATCGATCTTTCATAAAGTGACGAGAAAAAATATTGTTTTTGACTTTTAGTTTTCCTGTAGATGAATATTTATTAGATGATCTAATCACATTGAAGCACACGGTGACAGAATCACTATGGTAAATATATGCTGTTGGAAGAAAAACAAAGGTATCGCTGTTAATCGCTTGATCTATGTCAAAATCGTTGGGGAATTCAATTTTACTGTATGTTAAATGTGTTCACAACACAGTACCTCTAGACTAGTGATGTCTAATAAATTACAATAAACATCACTGCGTCAAGCCATAGTGCAAGGGGTGTGTAATTTGTTACTGATTAAGGATTAGAGTAAAACCCTAACTGAGGTAAACTGACAAGATGCCGTATTTCACCAGTTGTATGCGTATGACCATTTACCGATGATCACACAGTTGTCTCTGCACGCTCTGGTTTCACTCTCTGTGCTTGAAGTCTTTCATTATATTTAAATATACTGACATGTCCATTTCGAAATTGAATAGTATTAATTTCATGTGAATCATTGATATTATTCTCCTATACCATGTTTACTTGTTTCGGACTTTTTTTATCTCCCGATATTTAATTTCAAATCGAATGTAACGTCACTTGAATCAAAAGAGTAGCCTTGACTGAACAAGTCACAGAGAAAGAAATACATTTAATGTAGGTATCTCATGCACTGTTTTTTTAATTACAAGACTTTGTAGTGTGTTCAGATAGGTTACGCTTTCTGGGGACCTAGACTAAATCACAACCATGGTTGAAAAATCATTTGCACGTAGGTCTTTATTACTGTCTTGACACATACGTGAAGCCTCACCGGAGCGCCATCCCAAAGACACCAAACATGAAACCACATTAGAACCCACAGACACTCCACTGCAACGACATAACAAAGATTCCAGATACCCACTGGAACGCCACAACAAAGACACCAGACAAAACACCCCACTTGAACGCCATACCAATGACACCAGACATGACACCCCACTAGAACACCATACTAAAGACGCCTGACATGACACTCCACTGGAACGCCATACTAAAGACGCCTGACATGACACTCCACTGGAACGCCATACCAAAGACGTCTGACGTGACACCCCACTGCAACACCATACCAAAGACGCCTGACATGACACCCCACTGGAACGACATACCAAATACATCAGGCATGACACCCAACTGGAACGACATGCCAAAGACCCCAGACATGACAACTCACTGGAACACCATATCAAAGACGCTTGACATGACATCCCATTGGAATATCATACCACAGACGCCTGACATGACACCCCACTGGAAGGCCATACAAGACACCTGACATCCCAGGGGAACGCCATGCCAAAGACCCCTGACATGACATCTCACTGCAACGCCATACCAAAGACACCAGACATTACAGCCGACTGGAACACCGTGCCCAAGACAATTTTAAATCTTGACACACCCCTCTGGAACGCCATGTCAGAGATACTTGACATGACACCCCGCTCAAACGCCGTACCAAAGACATGACACAGCATTGAAACGCCCTTCCCAATCAACCAAGACATAACACCTTAATAAGTCATAGTACTGACATCAAGCTGACCTGTGCGTATATGTACTTGGTATATCATCTTATGCTGTGGCCAAAACAAATGCACGAAGTACCACAACTACTAATGGGAAATATGTCTAATCCACATCGACCATTGTACCGCTCTTGTAATGCATGAGTAATGCGTCACCAGTTTATGCAGAAATCGTCACCACAAAGGCAGGAATGAATAACGGACTACACAACTTGTAATACATGAGTACTGCGTCACCAGTTAATGCAGAAATCATTATCCCAAAGGCAGTAATGAATAACGGACTACACAACTTTGGTGTATTGATTTGGGTATGAAATGTTTTATGCTGTAAACCTTTTATTATAATAGCTACGATTTTACACTCTGGCTGAAATCATATGATTTCCCGCCTACGGGAACGCACTGTACACATTGGCCAGTGTTATGCAAGGTGTAGGCGTAGTCTTCGAACGTGAATATATTTATTTATTTATTTAATTTGTGTTTTAAGCCGTACTCAAGAATATTTCACTTATACGACGGTGACCAGCATTATAGTGGGAGGAAACCGGACAGAGCCCGGGGGAAGCCACTACCATCCGCAGGTTACTGTCAGAAAACGTGAATATAGGGGTCAACAATGTACAGTGATGAATGAGTTTGTATATGCAATACCAATCTAAGCAAGTCTGACAAGTGCAGCCTTCGTACACCATTCGTACACCACTCGTACACAATTCGTACACCACTCGTACACAATTCGTACACCACTCGTAGATCAAGAAGGGGCTTTTCAAGTCGATAACCTCAAGATCCATTTTAAAACAACCCAAAACAGTTCCCAAAGGATAAGTATATAGGAAACAAAAATGTCACAGCAAATAAAGCAGGTAACATGAACGAGAATATAACGCATCAAAATCGCGAGGGTCAATAATTGCATGGTCAATACCCAAAACAACGGTCAACACTAACCATCAACGAATTAAGAGAGTATATGAAGTACGAAATTTGGATGGATTCATACAAAGATAAGCACTCAATTGTTTCCAAAGATAACAGACAAACGAACGCCTAGAAGCAGTCATAAGGTATCAATGATGTACGGTAGACATGCGATTTTCTAGGCACGAAATCCAATTCATATTTCAAACTCGTAGTTCGTAGTTCGCAGAGATTTTCCAGATCGAATACAAATCGTGCTTTAATTGCACTTGTTCTTAAAATCGCGATATTGTTGTAATAAACACGGATGCTTATCCAGTCCTTAGGCACAAGTTAAGCAAAATAGATTTAACTATGCCACAGAACATCACACATCCTGAACGCTCTGTTCATTTTTGCCAACAACAGTTTTTACTCACTGTAAAAGTTTAGAAGTAAATTCTTTTGATGGAGTATTCTAAACCTACCATACTAGTTTTTACATCGTAGATTAAAATCATCACATAACACACAGGATCTAACAAATGCTACATGACGAGATATGTGCAAGTGAGTGAGTGCTTGGGGTTTAACGTTGTACTTAACAATTTTCCAATCATATGACTAAGGAATCCTTAGAGTGCATGTAATGTGCCTCCTTGTTGCAGGACGGATTTCCACTGCTCTTTTATCTAGTACTGCTTCACTGAGACTCCTGTACATACACCATGTGCAGAACCTTTTGGTATATGACTATCCAGATGGTCATGCCTCATTCCTTGCGTCTTCCCTTCGTCATTGAAAACTGCTCATTGCCTCTCTCATCATGAATCCGTTCTAATTTCTAACAGTATATGCTTTCTTAGATCATTAAAGGTCTGCACTGTTTGCTGTTTTGACACTCGTATTGTGAATATTTCACTCGGGACGTCCATTATGGTACAGGATTGGTAAACGAATGTCCGTTTTGCCGCTATGACAGAGTGATAGCTGGCAAATGGAACAAGTGAAATACGGCCGCTAGTCATTTTACCTCAGCTAGGGTTCTATGACTGTTTGTGTAAATTCTTAAACAGTAGGAGCGTATACGCCCTCTAACAACATAGCTTAACCAGAAATAGGTAAAAAAAGTGATGTTTATTACAATTTATTACAAATCAGCCATCTGTGAATAATACTCAAAGGTTGTGTTGCCATCATATTTAATACCGGGTAGCATGAGACCACTGCAGAGGCCCAGGCCTCGGGTACCTCGGGTACCGCGGGTAATCTGCTGATGAGCAGAGTCATCGTTTATACAGGCATACATGTACAGCATAAAGGACATTAAAGTTACATATGCGTAATTCGGGCAATTGGGTGCAAGATTTGCCTCCGAACTGAAGGGTGAAGGAGCACTGACTGAATGATACTGCCGCGACAGAGACATTTTAGGTCGTTAATACATCGTGAATTTCTGCAGTATTGTTTTGTATCTAATTAAAATATATCAGAATTTTGTTTGTTTTGGATAGAACTGAAAATTTATTTGCCCATTGTTATTACCCACTCCACTGGAGGCTACCAGGGTAACAAAATGTTATGACTTCACTTCCACCAACCACAGGTAAAAAAAAATGGTGGTCATGCTAGGTTGAGTTTATGATGTGTTGTAGAGAAAAGAGCTCTACATTTGGATATATGGCAAGGATATATGGATAGGGGTATAGGAGAGTTAGGGGTATATACATGTATTTTTTAGGTTGAAGATGACAAATTTACTACATCGTTAGGGAAATTAATGCGCTCGTGTAAGCGTAAGACCATCATCTGATCCGCATTAGACCATTTACTGGATAGAGGGAGTTCATCACGGAGTGGGTCATCTTTCCGACGGAGTTATTTCCCTTGTTCCATGGGCCGGCATTATGGCTTTGGATTAAAGGAGAAGAAAATTTAAATATCAATCAAACACCAGTGAAAGGAGTATGCATTTCCTCGCAGGTGCATGCTATAAAAAAATTCTAATATGTACCTCAAGTTGATAAATTATTAACAAAGTCCGCGCCAAAATCCTCTGTGGGCGACTCCATTTTGCCTAAGAACGAGTCCTGAAGCCTTCTGTGTTAGGAGGAGAATTACTGCCGGAAACCGCCGAAGTGCAGTTCGTACATTTCTGGTAGAACCCTTCTTCCCAGAAGGTAGCGAACAGTACAGTTCATTTTCCGCTTGACGTGCGGGAAACCGGAATGTTGGATGTAGGTTCCGAGTTTACAGGAACAAGCCGGCAGTATAAACGAACAAGCCGGCAGTTTAAACGACTCTCATTGGCTGAGAGGCAACACACCCACAGCATAAATTACAGGGTGTTAAAGATGGAGGACGCGATGGACTCGGCGATTTATGCCATCTTTGCCGTTTTCAGATGTTACGTGTATGGCGGAAAAAATCGCAAAATTATGCAAAATTGTTCGAACGGAAACTCACTTGGTAATCAACTGGCGTCCTCAAATCCGCTCTTTTGATTAATATGATTGACTGGCTGAGTCCACTGATGGTTTACTGGCTAGCAATAGAAAGGTTAAGGGAGATAACAAGAAAAATTCTCTCAAAACTGCAGACTCGATTCGCCTGTTCATTATTGATATTTGTATTTTATTTCGTCGGAAAACTCTCTATAGATTCTCAACTTAATACAACAGGTATTATGTTGACGACAGATCACCTCAGATAGCGACGGTAACATTTGAAGACACTTGAAAAGCATTCAGTTTTACAATGGGTAGCCTATAATTTTCTTGTAAATAAATATGGGCAGAGCGTCCAGAATCTCTGACTGCTTCGTGCTTTTGTCTAATTCCGCTTAACCCGGGGTTAGGGACAGTATATTCATCGTACTGAATTAGATCGTGACGCCGGATATATGAACAGCTGCAATCAAAGCGCAACTGAGATGCATATTTTGCCATTGACAAGTTTTATTCTGGCCTGCACACGATGTGAATACTGATTTCACTAAGTCGACTAGGACACACACTGCGCCTTTCCAACATCACTGCAAAATGTTGACTGCTTCTCTTTGCACGATTCCGTCCTATTTTCGTACTTTGTATAGGCCTATCTTTCAGTTCTTTGGTGGTTTGTGTTAAACGCTGTTTTGGGCAATGGCCTTGCGATTATTAACCTGGAACGTTCATTTTGATTGATGGCTGGTATACAATTTACATTGTATTCCAGAATACATGAGGATTCCGATGAAGAAAAGGAATATGGCAATGCTGCGGGTTTCAGTTGAATAAAGGTATTTATTTATTTATTTGATTGGTGTTTTACGCCGTACTCAAGAATATTTCACTTATACGATGGCGGCCAGCATTATGGTGGGTGGAAACCGGGCACAGCCCGGGGGAAACCCTGGACCATCCGCAGGTTGCTGTCAGACCTTCCCACTTACGGCCGGAGAGGAAGCCAGCATGAGCTGGACTTGAACTCACAGCGACCGCATTGGTGAGAGGCTCCTGGGTCATTACGCTGCGCTAGCGCGCTAACCGACTGAGCCATGGAGGCCCCTCAGTTGAATAAGGGAGTATCACACGTGGAGCCGATAAAATAACCGAATGTAGAGGCTATGATGAATGATTATGTATTGAATGGTGGTCTATTGAAAACAAGCGTTTTTACTGAACGTTTCCGCACTTACTTCACTCAGAAAAATAACCTGTTAATTTTAACAGATAGTCTGACAGTCTGAGTGATGCTAGAAAGTACTGGATCAGAATGTCCTATTATCTATAACACCCATAGGCCCTATTCTATTAAATTCAACATGAACAAGCTGTTAGGCTTATCGGACATTATGTTGAATATGACAGAATATTGTTGCAAGAGCATAATATAATGTCTGAGCATCACTCAGACAACAGATTTTCTGTTAAAATCAGCAGACTAATTTTTGAGTGAGGTAAGGACCTACCTGACTTCCTTAGTGAATTTATTGTTCTGTTTAGACCAGTGACGTCTAAAAATTGCACATATCACTATATTTTACCGTGTTCTTCATAAGTCATGCTGCCAGGGAGTGTAATTATGTCAGGGTGTGTGTAATTCTGTCAGGGTGTGTGTAATTCTGTCAAGTTGTGTGTAATTCTGTCAGGGTGTGTGTAATTCTGTCAAGTTGTGTGTAATTCTGCCAGGGTGTGTGTAATTCTGTCAGGGTGTGTGTAATTCTGCCAGGGTGTGTGTAATTCTGTCAGGGTGTGTGTAATTCTGTCAGGGTGTATGTAATTCTGTCAAGGTGTGTGTAATTCTGCCAAGGTGTGTGTGTAATTCTGTTGAGTGTGTGTAATTCTGCCAGGGTGTATGTAATTATGTCAGGGTGTGTGTAATTCTGTCCAGGTCTGTGAAATTCTGCCAGGGTGTATGTAATTCTGTCAGGGTGTGTGTAATTCTGCCAGAGTGTGTGAAATTCTGCCAGGGTGTATGTAATTATGTCAGGGTGTGTGTAATTCTGTCCAGGTGTGTGAAATTCTGTCAGGGTGTATGTAATTCTGTCAGGGTGTATGTAATTCTGTCAAGGTGTGTGTAATTCTGTCAGGGTGTGTGTAATTCTGTCAGGGTTTGTGTTATTCTGTCAACTTGTGTGTAATTCTGTCTGGGTGTGTAATTCTGTCCGGGTGTGTGTTATTCTGTCAGGGTGTGTGTAATTCTGTCAGGGTGTGTGTAATTCTGTCCAGGTGGGTGAAATTCTGCCAGGATGTATGTAATTCTGTCAGGGTGTATGTAATTCTGCCAGAGTGTGTGAAATTCTGTCAGGGTGTGTGTAATTCTGTCAGGGTGTATGTAATTATGTCAGGGTGTATGTAATTATGTCAGGGTGTGTGAAATTCTGCCAGGGTGTATGTAATTCTGTCAGGGTGTATGTAATTATGTCAGAGTGTGTGTAATTCTGCTAGGGTGTGTAATTCTGTCCAGGTGTGTGAAATTCTGCCATGGCGTATGTAATTCTGTCAGGGTGTATGTAATTCTGTCAGAGTGTGTGTAATTCTGCTAGGGTGTGTAATTCTGTCCAGGTGTGTGTAATTCTGTCAGGGTGTGTGTAATTATGTCAGGGTGTGTGTAATTCTGCCAGTGTGTGTGTAATTCTGTCAGGGTGTGTGTAATTCTGCCAGGGTGTATGTGTAATTCTGTTGAGTGTGTGTAATTCTGCCAGGGTGTATGTAATTATGTCAGGGTGTGTGTAATTCTGTCCAGGTGTGTGAAATTCTGTCAGGGTGTATGTAATTCTGTCCAAGTGTGTGTAATTCTGTCAGGGTGTGTAATTCTGCTAGGGTGTGTAATTCTGTCCAGGTGTGTGTAATTCTGTCAGGGTGTGTGTAATTCTGCCAGGATGTGTGTAATTCTGTCAGGGTGTGTGTAATTCTGTCAGGGTGTGTGTAATTCTGCCAGGGTGTGTGTAATTCTGTCAGAGTGTATGTAATTTGCTAAGTAGTTAAGCATCACTAATGCTGAACGCCACGCGGGGAAGCTACAACTGCCTCTTTTATGGTCTTAGATGTGACCCAACCCATGACTGTCCAGAAGCGGACTCTCTGCCAACTGATCAATCGCAGCTGATTTGATGGTTGCAGGAAACTTTCCAGCATAAAACATCGATTTCAACAAGTAACAGACGGGTTTTTGTGTGTGTGACCTGCAAATACGCTCATCATATTGGTGGAAGATTTGAACGAACGAACTTGGGAAAAAAAAAAAAACAGAGAACGCAAAAATCACATGTGGGAATATAAATTATAAAAGTTGTTTATTAAAATTATGCATTTAATTATGCAAAAAATACAAACGACAGAAGACTTCACCAGCTTGGAACGCGAGAATATGCACTTAATGTTCAAACTCTGGAGTATGTATTTTACAGCATTCCGTGTAGGTAACACACAATCAAGCAGCCTTTCCATCATGCACATATCAGATATCTCACATTTTTTTTTTTTTTTTGTGAAAGCACTTCTTAAAATTTTGGCTTTTACACAAGCTAAAAACCCACTGTGTAAGCCAGATAAGCATTTCATTTCCGCCACGCAGCTTAAATACTTTCTTAAAACAGAAAAGTTTATACTTTTTTTTTTACATCTTTAGTAATGTTGACTCCAATATTTCTGCAGTGGTGGAGGGGTATAAACGTTTTTAAAGTGTTGCTGACGTTTACAAATTTCACTTTTTTTTCTATCTCATGTCAATTTAACAGTTTCAGGTGTTGTGCTCCGCATTATAAATGTTATAGATCTTGTAGTTTAACATTTTGTTACAAATGTAAACAACCATTATGCAGCATAACACTTTAAAACGTTGGCACTCATTTGCAGTTTACAGCATTTAACAAAAAATACTTACTATATGCATTTGCTGGCTTTACTGGCCACACTGAAAAATTAGAACCACGTCTAAATAAATTTTGTTTCTATTCACCAATGTCTTACTTCTTATCAAGTCACCCTGCAGACGGAGGGAGTGATTGATTCATGGAACAGCCAGAATACCACTGTTGTAGGAAGGGATGACGGTGTGCCTGATGGAACAGCCAATTCATTTTCAAGTCTCTGACCTGGCGTTATTTCAACCCTTGTTTACAATAGAACACAAGCACCAATTGAGCCGATTCATTTATAGATACATTTAACCACAGTTTGCCACATCCATATAAGAACATACAAAATACAGTGAATGGCAGATTTGACAACCCAACTGTTATGGAATAAAAGATACCAGGTTTAAACAGAGCCTTTTAAAAAAATACCATAGCACGAGCAAATAATACACAATGTGATTATTAAAGTAACACTGCGATAAAAAAAAGTCTAATATTTCAAAAGCATGACACAAACCTTGTGCTAAAGCACCTGTTATAATACTTCGAGAACTGTTAGGTGAATGATGGTTAAGGGTAGGTAACTCCTGCACTAAGGGTAACGGTATGAGAAGGGAATATGACGAGATTATCTCCCTTTGACTGCACCCCAATGCAAGTATGTACAAACTTTAAAATTAACAGAATGCCATTGCCAAAAGGTTTACAATGAACAGATGTAAGCTTAAGCCCCAGCTGTCAATATTTATAATATTTATGTAATATAACTTCAATGCTTAAACACATTAGTATTTGTAACTTGTTTAAGTTTGAATGCTCATGTCAAATGAACATAAAAATGTAGCCTACACTTTTTGTGTAAGTTTAAGTAATTCACTTTTGATATGACATGAATATCACCCTGATTAGATCTGATGTTATTTATCTAAATTTATTCCCATAAAATACATTAATAACTGCTAAAAATGCATTTCTCGTCACAACTGTATTATGCTTAACCGTAAACCTGCCTGCATTTTTAGACTAGGAATAAAACTCAATTGAACTTGATTTTTTTGTTTTTCTTCACAAGGGATTTTCAACTAACTTCACCATAACCTTTTCGTAAATAAACACGTCAACCGCTCCACAAACACAGTCAAATACTTACTGTAGAGAAGCACATCTGCTCCATCAACACAGTCCAATGCAGACTATGTACAGAAGCACATCTGCTTCATCAACACAGTCCAATGCAGACTATGTAGAGAAGCACATCTGATTCATAAACACAGTCCAGTGCAGACTGTAGAGCAGCACATCTGCTTCATCAACACAGTCCAATGCAGGCTGTAGAGAAGCACATCTGTTTCATCTACACAGTCCAATGCAGGCTGTAGAGAAGCACATCTGCTTCATCAACACAGTCCAATGCAGGCTATCTAGAGAAGCACATCTGCTTCATCAACACAGTCCAATGCAGACTATGTAGAGAAGCACTTCTGCTTCATAAACAGTCCACTGCAGACTATGTAGAGAAGCACATCTGCTTCATAAAGACAGTCCAATGCAGACTATGTACAGAAGCACATCTGCTTCATCAACACAGTCCAATGCAGACAACGTACAGAAGCACATCTGCTTCATAAACACAGTCCAATGCAGACTATGTAGAGAAGCACATCTGCTTCATCAACACAGTCCAATGCAGACTATGTACAGAAGCACTTCTGCTTCATAAACACAGTCCAATGCAGACAACGTACAGAAGCACATCTGCTTCATAAACACAGTCCAATGCAGACTATGTAGAGAAGCACATCTGCTTCATCTACACAGTCCAATGCAGACTATGTAGAGAAGCACTTCTGCTTCATAAACACAGTCCAATGCAGACTATGTAGAGAAGCACATCTGCTTCATCTACACAGTCCAATGCAAGTGGAAGTTGATATTACCTTACCTACCAAACACACCTTATAACACTCTGAAAAATTCTAAGAACAACAGAATATAAGAATCAGATAACACATGCAACATAGGCATGCGCAAAATTTTAGGTCATTTGTCATAGATGTATTAAAACTTAACATCAAAATATTACCAATTTACTGTTGCAGAACTGGGGCAGTCGGTACAAAAACCACTATGGCACCTGTGAACACATGGTACTGAGTTGGGGAATTTCACACTACCAGTAATTTGATTGTTTACTCACTGCACTTAGCATAAACATTTGCTAATTCATTCTTTGATTTAAACAAAAAATGGTCTTTTTTCCTTTGTCATTACTACCATAATTCCTCAACCTTTTCCCATACAACACAGCAACTTTCACTGTAATTTATACAACTTTTTCATTTGATTTTGAAGACAAAACATTGGTTGGATAGGCTAATTTCAGGGCTTCACCAAAAAATATACCTTGATCAATCTACAGAGAATAATGCCCTCAGAATATCCTAAATCGAACACCTTGCCACAGGTGAAAAGGTTGACGAATTACGCTATTATCATATCACAGAGAACAGCCAGATTAAAAGTTTCCGTACCGACATCGAGAGAACTTGTATGCGCTTGCACAATAATTACATGTGTACTCCACGCCATGGTCACTCGGGGCAGGAGTCATTCATGGGATGTACGTTTGGAGTCTTTTCTACAAGCATGTCCCACGATTCAAACTTCACATTTACCAGTTACCCATACAAGGGTAGTTCCAACTTGATCATAAAAACAGGTCATTTATTCACATTTTGAAAGAAATGAAATGCAATATCCATCTTATAGGGACAGGCATGTGGGGAAGGCAAAATCAGTTAAAGTACACACTGATTTCCACTTGTACACAGTTGCAATCTTAAATGCATTCAAAAAAATGCAACATTCAGCTACACTGTAGACAAATGGACAAGGCAAATGTAAGTCAGCAAAGTACACATGACTGCCAGCTGTACACATCTGTGGTGCAATAAAACATCCAGCTACACTGGAGACCAGTGAAAAAGGCAAATGTAAGTCAGCTAAGTACACATGACTGCCATCTGTACACATCCATGGTGCAATAAAAAATGCAGCTAAATTGTAGACCAGTGAAAAAGGCAAATGTAAGTCAGCAAAGTACACATGACTGCCAAATGTACACCTCTGTGATGAGAAAACACATGCAGCTACACTGTAGACAAGTGGAAAAGACAATTGTAAGTCAGCAAAGTACACATGCCTACACTTAATTTCCAGCCATACACATCTGCAATAAACATAACAGCAACACTGTAGACATATGGGAAAGACAAAGCCAAAAAAGTCCATGTACGCATCGCTTTCAAGCTGAACGCATCTGCAATGAAACAAAACGTTACATCAAGCTACACTGCTGACATCTAGGAGAATAGAGCATGCATACATGACTTCCTGTATCTTTTCTTCAAAGACAACATTCTGATGTTTATGGAAAAACAAATCATAAAGGTACTTCAGAATCTTAGGTTTTGTTGATATGCCCTCCCATATCAGCCGGCCTCTCGGGAAGATAATGCTCCATGATTCACAAAAACACAAGTCACAAAGATTTTTCCGAGTGCCAGGTTTTGCTACAATTCTGTGCCAACATCATCTGGTTTCTCGGCTCTCTCCGACAAAACCATCATTAATTGTTTATACTTGTTGTATCGGTCTGGTCGGTTCACACCCGCCCCTCGTGAACCCCAAAGCAACCGCAGATGAAATGCGGTCATGAATGTATCGCGCAGTTCGCGGTCCTCCCTAAAGTCCTTCAGCACCGCCTGTCCCATGGCACGATAGGTGTTGAACTGACTTGAAATCTCACGCCCCATTTCGAGATGCGATAAAAATGCGTCCAATCCAGCCTCATCATCCACAGATTCCCATGGCAACATGTCCATGATGTTGTTCGAATCACGCTCCATCAGGCTGATGTACGACGCGACGTTGGGAATGCAGATGTTTTGGACAGGAAGCGCCCCATTGGCGTCTGTCAGCGTCTTATGGAAAGTTTTTAGTTTCGTGTCGAACAAGAAAGCACTACTGGTGTGGTTTTGCCGCAAAATCATCCAAGTATCTCGTAATCTCTGGATCTGAAAAAGATAAAACATATTTATTTCCTAAATTTGTGTTTTATTACAGACTTAAAACGTTAAAACATAACTTTATAATGTGCAACTAGAATTAGGCCGCACACAATATCAGAACAGTTAACATTTTGTGCAAAATTATTTCCCTTTACTTTTGAACATCATGACTAAGTCATCTTGCTGTCATCAGCACCACAAACTGTCACGTGTACATTCTTTAAAATGTGACTGAAAGGAACTAAAAGAAAAGGAGACAATCTATGTATGTTTTACACAGAATGCCACACACGTGCAGCAACAATGCAAAGATTTACATAAAATTGAATTCAATGAATTATATTCCTCGTTGAAGATATTCCTCATTGAGGATATTCCTCATTGAGGATTGCAGTCTTATACCATATCATGCATACTAGGAAATCCGTGCAGGAAATTTTTCAACAATTCAATAGGTTAGCATCAAATTACCATTCAGTGTACTGTGCTTGAGAAAACTTACATGTACTTTATTTTGCCTCATTTTTAGGGTTCTATTGATCTTGAAAAGGTGTTTTGAGGGTTGACTGGAAGGTAGGATGATATCGTACTGGAAAAATGTAAATTTCTGCACCAGAAGAAATATTTCTTTAGGTCACACTAATTGTAATTTTTTGCCTTATGGGCAGAATGAATATTTTTTCAGGGTTGCAAGAGGGTTAAACTGAACAATAATCTATTTCATGGGAAATGTGGACTCAATTTCCCAGCAATCATTTGTGTAAATTAGACATTTTCATGATTGGAAAGCCATCAAAAACATGAAAATTGTCAAAAAAACATTAAGATCGAACAAAATAAAATCAGGGATTTTCAATTTTATTTTTATTCCATTTTAGGATATTTTAGTGTCAGCTCACCCGTAAACACAAAATAAAATTGCTGTCACCTTATTAGCCTTAAAAGAGGCACTACACTTTGGAGCGCAAGTTTACCTCAAATTTGATCTATCTTCTGCACACTAACCTCATCAGCCATCAATCCTTCCATAACGGCAGTGAAGCCAAACAGGTTCCCCATGGATGTCCTCAGCTCCATGGCAATGTTAATCCACTGACTCAACATCCTGGCTCTCTCCAGAATACCTGAACAGGTGAGAATCATGGTGGCCACGAACATGTGCATACAGCGACACCTGGTGGCAGGAAAAGGCACATGTGTTAAATATTCATCCTGTCATAAAGGTGATTCTGTCACTCATTGGCTATCCTTTACCATTCATAATATGGGAGTTTTGCATTCGAACTCTTTTGTCATTAAAGATAAGAACAATTCTACTTTGTCATGTGACTTGTGAAATATGTTAGGCCATTAATTTACAGATCTCTTACTCACTGTGCACACACAGCACCTTTTTCCTTTAGAAACTTCACAAGTTCACAAACTTTCTCCATCCATCATCTACTCTAAGTACGTTTTTGTGAAACTTTTTGGGGACACCCAGGTTTGGGTAAATGTGGTCAATAATAGTTGCCTAACATTTTGGACAGGTCACATGATACAGTAGGACAGTTTTTACCTATTGTAACCAAATGGGCATTTGAAGAGTCCCGCAGGTGTAAGTAGGCTCAGGCGAGATGTGCCTAAATGCACAATTTTACAGCAGCTTGTAACAATGTTATTAAGCCTCAGCCAACTACTGTAAAATCACACCTTTTACCCACGTTAATTTGTGAGAGCCCCCACCTTTCCTCGTCCTTGAAACAGAGCGAAGCTCCGAGGCTCCTAAAATGCAGCTTTGGCTTATTTATTTATTTATTTAGACGTTCCCTAGTACGACTGGAGAGGAAGCCAGCCAGTCTGTCATCATGAAACAAAAATCCATGTATCTGTACGTGTGAGTGCACATAACATTACAATATATAATATAAATGTGAAATGTGCACTTGCTTTCATATTCTTAAAGCCATGTTCTGGCCATAGCCAATCTGACCTTGACCCTGACCTGACCTTGACCCTGACCCTGACCCTGACCTGACCAGTAAGGTTAATTGCTAAAGTTTTCGGCCATGACGTCAGGGGGTTTACCCTAATTTCTCAACCTTTTCGCATATAAAAGAACAACTTTCAGTTCAACATATGCACTCTTTTAATCGGAGACAAAACTGCACTGGTTGGATCAGCCAATTTCAGGGCTTCACAAAATGTTATAATTTTATCAGTCTACATCCAATATTGCCTCTAGAATATGCTTTAATAAAAACCTTGCGAACATGCGAAAAGATCGAATTACAGTACCACATATCTGACAATGGGTGGTTCTTTACTACAGGAATATTTTAAGTTTCCTCCGCCCATAAACCTGAAAATGTTTTTAGTAACCCTTCATCTCTAATTATATAAATAAACAAAAAAATTTTAAATAAACACAGTCTCAGGGCACTTCATGTCCGAGTGTTCTAACTTAGCTCAAGATCCCATGAGGTTGCAAGGTCAAATTCAGATCTTGCTAGAATACATGTACTTTGCTTGGCTCCCTTTAAAGTAACCTATTCACGGAGATGCCCTAGCCCTGCTCAACATCTCCCTTTCCAGTGCAGTTTCTGTCTATTTTTCTTACATAAAAAGTATGAAATACTTATGTCAAGCCGTATGTCAAGGTACACAGCTAATGTGTTTTCTCCTGTGAACGCTGAATAAACTTTTGAATCAAGAGGTTTAGAATGTTCACGTTTTCAAAAATGTTCACTGCCTGCGCTATCAAATCTGCAGTAATTTATCCAAGGCCTGATTCTCTGGAAATCTGTAAAATCAGAGTTCAAGTTTGAAACTAGACTACGGTACATTTTGACTGACATGCACTTACCTCTCCATGAGATCTTGACGAAGTTGTCTCCCCTGTGGTAATGTTAGTAATTCTAGACCAGACTGAACTCCAAGGCCAAGGTCATCTTCACCTATAACCTTTGACACTTCAAGGTCAACTTGAGTCAAATGTCTTGCCAAAATCTTGGCGTTACATTCTAACAACAGTGTTTTCACCTTGACCATCCCTGACGCCTCCAGAGGACGATTTTCCTGCGGTAAAAGCGACGTTGTAAAGGAGTCGACATTAAAACCCGGTTCATTGTCTGGCTTTGGTAAATGTATCACACGGTTTCGCAAAAAGTCCACATCGTAAAACGTCTCTTGGAAACCTCCTTTGTCATCGTTCTTGTTGGTAGAGTCAGAATTACCGTTTTGCATCTGAGAAGACTTGGTGCCATTTTGCCTTTTGTACTTTTCAGAATTGTCCTGGAGAGCTTCATAAATGGGCTCTGTGTGTCCCTTCACCACGTTGTTGTCGTAAATGTTTTGATCGCCATGCGAAGTGTTCATAGTCACCTGAGTAAGGTCACCAGCCTGGAGCTGGCGTTTGGCCCCCTCTGTTTCACCCAGATAAGACTTCAGCCAGCTAGGTTTGGATTTAATCGTATCGTAGTCCGTGTAATCGCGATCCTCCTCATCCTCGTAGAGTTTCTTGTTTCTCAGCTGGACTTTCGGCTTCTTCACATACTTCACAGAGGGTACTCGGCTAGGTTTTGGGGGCGGTGCTTTATTCAGGCTGCTATCTGAACTCGCCGGAGTCATTTTCTCTTCAAAATCTGCCTCGTAACTAAATGTCACATGTTCATTGGTGGGTGTCAGCAGGGGCTCACTGCCAGAGCGGTGATGAAATCCCACCACAGGGGACAAAACCCCTTGAGTTTTTGGACAAGGCGGGGGTGCGTTGTTTATGCTTGGCAAGCTGCCAAACTGATCGGCCAATGGGGACGGCGACCGTGCCTTATTTCCACGGTCAACAGACAGCAATGGCTGACTTCCTGTTCGATGAGGGGTCCTGCGTAATTTCGGGCTACGATTCGGCGATGCAAAGGGGCTTGGTTTCGGACTCTGGCTTGGTGTGTGGGTGCCCTGCAGGCCAAGTTTGGCGCTCAGGTTCGCAGTGGCACCATACTTGGTGTCATAATAACTGAGTGGCATGGATCTACCAATGGGATTGGTGATGATAACTCCGGAGCTCTCTGTGACTGGCTTAGCCATGTCACGATAATACTGCAGGAGATCGGGGACGCTCTGACATGACACATCCTCGAACTGGTAAAACACTCGTGGGGGTCCTCCCGCTGCAGGGTTAACCACTTTTGCATTGATTATAAAATGCAAGGCCACACCCATCCAGTTACAGGTCAGAACAAAGTTCCCAGGCTGAGAGACGCAGTCCCTTACCAAGTAGTCTCCCTTTGATTCCACAAGTTTTTCTGCTCTTTGGCGTGGTATGTTGCCATGGTACCAAATATGGCTGCTCAACTCATTTGAGTCGCCTCGCAGCTCTGTTTGCAGGTCCTGTTGCATTTTCTCTGGCGACGCAGTCAGCGCATTGCAGTCTTGGTAGATTGAACCGTATGGGGCAGCCGCACTGAAACAACAACAACACGAGCAATCAGTCAAAACTATCTCAGAAATGCAACTGTAGGAAAGTTTCCTTACAACCACCAAACTTCACCATAAACCAGATTAGAAATATATGTATATAACCAGACAACAGTGTGCCATGCCAGCTAGTTCCCATGATTCCCCATTAATTTGCATACTGCAATGTGTCCACTGAGGCATTAATCCTGGAAACAGTCAACCTCACATGCTTTAGAGAATTTGTATTAACAGACCAAATGCATTAATGCATTCTAGTAGAATTGTACAGGAAACAGTCTGAGCCTAGGAAGAAGTTATGACCAATGGAACTACTGTACATCACGAGGCTAGACAAAAAAACTTTTTTTTGTACCCAGAATTGTCCAGTGAGTTTATGATTTCCCATAATCCCTCTGTACTGAGTTAGCTATTTATAGTAACATTGTTCCAGTTGTGTATTGAGTTAGCTATTTATAGTAACATTGTTCCAGTTGCTTATCAAGCAGGAGTACAGACACACATGTATACCACAAGTCATACAATCTATCATGATTAATAACAATATTATTATTAGACTGGCAGGTGACATAGCCTAATTCCTCAACCTTTTCGCATATAGCAGAGCAAATTTCAGTGCAATTTGCACACATTTTTACAACTTTTTCACATGTTTGCAAGATGTTTGTTTAAGCATGTTCTGAGAGCATTATCCTGTGCAGACTGCGAAATTTATCATTTTTTTTTTGTGAAGCCTTGAAATTAGCCAATCCAACCAGTGTAGTTTTGTCTCCAAAATCAAATTAAAAAATCTGCGTAAATGGTGCTGAAAGTTGTCTTTCATATGCGAAAGGTTGATAGAGGGAATAAGGTACCTGTGACATGGTAAATCCCAGGTAGTTCAGTACAAATGTACTACTGCATTTAACCCAATGTCTGGTCTGAAAAATGCACTTTCGGAAACATACAAAGGCCTTAAAAATGATACACACACTTTTGATGCCAACACTTAAAAGTTTTTCTGGCAAGAAATCAGTCAAACATCACAATAAACCTGCCCAATATAAGGTGGATGAATCAATCAGAATCAAGCAAATTTGCCACCTGCAAAAAGTTAGACTTCAGGTGAAATACAGTACTTACTCAACACCCTCACCCACTACACTGTCAGCCTAACATCCTTAGCTTTACCTCCACCCACCTGGCGGCCTGGGTCACCCAAGCATATACTCTCATGCTCAGAAGGGTAGTGTTTGTTTTCCTACAGAGATCTGAGCCTATACTTACACCCCCACCCCGCAGGTGATGGCTTACAAAGAGGGTATCAGCTACCCCTAAACCGCATGCACGCCTTAACCATATGTACATGAACATAACAGATAGAGCCTGTCCCTATAGCTAAATATGCACTGTTAAAATAAGGCCTATATGCAAGCAATGCTGGTGTAGAAGTATACCATAAAGCTTGCTACGTACATGTCCAATAGGACTAGAAACGTCCATTGTGGCAACAATCATTCACCTCCATGTGGCAACATATGATATACATGTACCTAATAGGTATTAAGTAACATTGTTACTACAGCTGGGACTGAAAAGTTACATTGTGGCAACAATCATTCACCTCCATGTAGCAACATATGATATACCTAATAGGTATTAAGTAACATTGTTGCTACAGTTGGGACTGAAAACTTACATTGTGGCAACAATCATTCACCTCCATGTGGCAACATATGATGTAGTAAATAGGTATTAAGTAACATTGCTACCACAGCTGGGACTGACAACTTACATTGTGGCAACCTCCATGTAGCAAGATATGATACGCATAATAAGTAACATTGCTACTACAGCTGGGACTGAAAACCTACATTGTGGCAACCTCCATTTAGCAAGATATGATACGCATAATAAGTAACATTGCTACTACAGCTGGGATTGAAAACTTACATTGTGGTAACCTCCATGTAGCAAGATATGATACGCATAATAAGTAACATTGCTACAATAGGAGTGAAAACATTGCCATTGAGGCAACATTATTCCATTCCACATGGCAACAAATGATATACATAAAAAGTATTAAGTAACATTGCCAGTACAGCTGGGACTGAAAACTTACATTGTTGCAACCTCCATGTGGCAACATATGATAAACATAATAAGTAATAAGTAACATTACTACAGCAGGAATGAAAACAGCCAATGTGGCAACATAATTCACCTCCTCCAGTATGTGATATACATAATAAATAACATTGCTACAATAGGGCTGAAAACTAGCATTGTGGCAACATTCAGCACTGCTGCAATGCATCATATAAATTATGTACACATATAATACATAATGTTGCTACAATAGGCCTGTAAATTGCTGCTGTGGCAATACCATATTCAACACTATGTGGCAATATCTGGCTATACCATGTTCAGTTTTACAGTGTAACTAAAAAAATACATTAACACAGACATCAAATCGGGAAAACTATCAAAAGAAGGCTATCACTGCCTCAAGCTACAAAACAGCTGTGTGTACATGTAACTTTCAGATCTCTGATTTCAACAGCATAATTTTCAACAGACATGAGCTTAATTCTTCATCAGGTCACCTGTTAAACCTCAGCAAATTACTTACCTCAGCTGATTTAAGGAATTATGGTATCTGCTATTAAACACATGTTGCATTCTAAACACAATAACTCACTCTTTGCTTCACAATAGTGTTAAACCTTTCTGTTTCCACAATTTCTAGATATTATGCCATATGGCCTGACTCCTGACCCCTTAACATCAACCCCACCCCCACTTCCCAGTAAGGAGGAAACACGTGTGCAGGAAATAACAACATCTTTGCTTCCTGAAGTTTTCTGTTCACAACTACAGCCCAAATAAGCCTACCTAGGAAGGTACACACACTATCTTTATATCACACCTTCCTCAACGAGGACAGCAGATTATTAATTAATTCAGGTAGGATATTAATTATCTATACATGCATTCATTAACAGGATTAACAGAAGTATTGTTCGTAATCGTATTTGCATGTCAGATCAAATTAACTGCCTCTTGCTGCAACCAGTAACAGACACATGTTTGTCAAACAATGTGAATGGGCATTTTTATACAGTTCGATCAAATCCTCATTCAAATGCGACTATTCCTGTTAACAAAAACACACATCTTTTTCTTCACCCGCACCATTCATTTTATTTCCTTCTTCAATGAACAACTAATTTTGTTTTGATGGCATGACATATCTAGATACAGCTAAGAAATATGACCCAGTCAAACATGGACACACTTTTTATAAAAGTCTTTCAAATGGAGCATGTATTTAACATATACTCTTTGCACATCATATTGTGTTTTTTTTTCTTAATCGCATATCCTATATTTGGCAAATTATTATCACTGTATCTTTCACAATCTGTTAACTTATAGCTCACCTGAAGATGTCGTTCAATCTTAAAACTACCAAGTACAACTACATATAGTTTAGACAGTGTTAAATATGACCTATATGCATCTATGTAGATACATATGAATGTACCGTACTTGAAAAAATCCATAACCTACCATTCAGCACTTAACCTTTGAACTTTTCCTGGCCAGGTGCATATAAGGTGTACATAGATATACAATTCAGTGTAACATATTGATCACCTGTCCATCCCTTCAGTATTCCAAATGTAGTTTGAAACCACAACGTGGCATACAACAAGGCCCCCATACTACAACTGCACCAATTGAACAGCTGCATTAAAATACGTCACATTCTGAATGCAAATACCCACTCTTTGTTCGACTGGCACCAGAGGGTCCGCTTTCAGGCAGCGTACAAGTTCTACCTCATTGTCTAACTCCCAGTTTGACTGTACTAGGTTAAGAGGAAGAAATTGAAGCTGACGTAAAGGAAAGAAGTAAATCACTGCTTTTCAAACAATTATTGTTGCCTAGTTGGTTAGCACGCTAGCGCAGCATAATGACCCAGGAGCCTATCACCAATGCAGTGGCTTTGAGTTCAAGTCCAGCTCATGCTGGCTTCCTCTCCGGCCGTACGTGGGAGGGTCTGACTGCAATCTGCGGATGATCATTGCTTCCCCCCGGGCTCTGTCCGGTTTCCTCCCACCATAATACTGGCCGCCATCGTATAAGTGAAACGTTCTTGAATATAGCGTAAAAACACCAATCAAATAAATCAATCAAACAACTGTTTGTACCTTGCACAAATACATACCACACAAACACAACCTTCCATCACATCTTCCATAGGGAAATCAGCAGGTCATCAATTAACTCAGGCAGGATATTGATGTTCTATATACTTGATATTCATCAAATGGATATGCACTGGTATATACTAGTATTGCTGAATCAGGTGAATTTAACTCCATCCTGCTGCCATCTGAAACTTTCGCATTTTCTCCACAAAATGCGATATCTGATAAAATACAGCTCCTTAACACGTACATAACAAGCAAATTTTCTTTTGTTGGTTTACTTGTTTCTTGAAGGTTTTTTGGGGGGGGGGGCATGCTCTCGACACTTGACCATATATACATGTATATGTATATCATATGATAACAAATATGGCCCATAAATACACAGATATACAATTTATGAAATTCTTTAGAATGCCTGCATGTACACTTTTGTACAATTACCTGTCCATTTACCTGTTTCTTCTTTTATAGGCCTATAATACTCTTTTTAGCACCTCCTTCTGAGCTTTCAAGTATCATATGGTCACAATATGTTAGCATAGCTTAATTAGTTAAAGATATTGGCTACAACCTGTTAATGGGGAGTAAACAGTTAAAGATATTTGTCAACAAATCCTACAACAACCTGACCGACTACTCTAGTTCAGACTGTGTAAATCTGGCCTATATATGTGTAGATATACATGAATTAGAATGTCCATAAGTTACCATCTGACACTTAACCTTTTAACTTTACCTATTCAGGTGTATATAGGTTAGACACAGGTACATTCAATGTAACGCTGATCACAGAGCTCACCTCTCCACACCTCTCCAGGTGAAAACACAACTTGGCAGATGACAAGGCTTCACGCTACCACAGCACCACTTTAGCAGCTACTGTGTTTGAACAATAAGTTAGCTTCCCCATGTGATACATACCACAACTGACTGCTTCGTGGAACAATAGGAAAGAGTACCAGGCATAACAGCTTGATATTTACTGTGGGCAAACAACCACAGGCTTAAGGGAGCATCTGCGATTATCAACAAATGCCCACGTTTACAGTCTACCCTACCTTATGTCTTTCCATTTTACTGAGAAATTTTATAATGCACATGTGCTTTTTAAAAGCATTATAATTTTTTTAATGTCAAGACTTATATGTTTTAATTTATTTCCTTATCTGATGGGTGTTTTATGACATACTTCTATTTTAACCACTTCTTTAAGATATGGTAAATTTTTTTTATTCAGGTAGATAATTCTGGAACTGAAAATGTCATATCCCTTAAAATCAACAGGTAAATCCACACCTATGTCAAAATATGTTCTTTTTAAATATCCTGGCATGCAGAAGTAATCTCAAAATTATTTATTCCCCCTGGGCTGTGCCCGGTATCCTCCCACCATAATGCTGGACGTCCTTGTACAAGTGAAATATTCTTGAGTACGGCGTAAAACACCAATCAAATAAATAAATAAATCAATCAATCAATCAAAATTATACATACAAGCTTTAAACTCACATTACAGTCTCGGCCCTCTGTTTTATCAGACATAATGATACTCATGTCTTCGTGTAGCATGTAATGTATCATTAAAACATCATGGCATGCACAATAAAGAGTCTCACCGCCATATCCGATGACTTGTCACATGATCCCCAAAGTATACCTGTCTACAAGGAGACTAGGTACTGATTCTAGGTACATGTCCCTTGGCTCTCCTAGTCTAAAATTGATGACGCAGCATATCTGAACTGAGCCATAGTGCAGCATAATGACCAAGGAGCCTTACCAATGCGGTTGCTGTGAGTTCAAGTCCAGCTCATGCTGGTTTCCTCTCCAGCAGTACGTTTCCTCCCACCAAAGAGCTGGCCGCCATCTCATAAGTGAAATATTTTTGAGTAAGGTATAAAACACCAATTAAATAAATAAATGAACTGAGGCACCGTCCAGTTTCACAGCAATGTATGTGTGATGCAAAGAACAAGAAAGATACCCTATTTTCTGGAAGTACCGAAATTCAGTTCCTTAACCTGATTTACCCTTAATCAACTAAAATTTCACCCACAAAAGTGTATTGTTAGAGGCAAATAAATGTCACAAAATATTATTTTTGATGCTGAAACTTACAATTTTCCAGCAGAATAGCATCCAATGTTCCAAACATATATGGTTCTTGCAGACAACATAAACAGTGTTTATGAGCCCCTCGTTTTATGTTTTATGTACAAACCTATCCAAAAGTATGTCATTCCACACCCTGATATAATTCAGAGATACCGGCCAAATGACTGGTGTCCAGCTTATCTATAGCCTTGACTTACTGTGCACTCTGAGATCGCTGGAGACCAGAGGAAGTTGGCAGCTGCGATGGCGGTGAAGGCGACGAAGGCACTTGACCTTGACCTCTCTTCCCTAAAACAAATCGAAAACAAATATTAGTATAGGAATGAAAGATCATACAGAGTTTGCTGGACCTGATTTAGGCAGCCATATTGGCGTATTAAAATATATGTTCCTATACCAATTAACCCATGTTAATCTGGCTCCAATACAGCTGACAATGTACCCTGATTGTACCCAACCTTTCTGTATATTCAGCAGTGCCACTAATGAGTTTAACGTAATACACGAGTAGTGTAACTCCAAAAAAAATCTGATGAGGATCTCCTGATAATGGCTAAAAAAATGCCCAAAGAACCACAATGAAGTCCTTTTTTGGAGTTACACAACTCGCGTATTGTATATGAGGAGGAACTTTCAGTACAATTCATGCCCCTTTTCAAGTTTTTGAGACTAAAGGACAGAAGTTCAGTTGGCCACTTTCAGAACTTCAGTTTGCATAGAATAATGCCTTCAGAACATGCTTGAACAAACCTCTTGCAAAGATGCAAAAAGGTTGAAGAATTACAGTATTAATGGTTCTTCTTGTGTTGACAACATAAACATTGCATCATAAACACAACACAATCAATATTCAATTTGTCAGCCACATTATGGTGAAATATTTGTTTTCGTGTATAAAATAAAATATCACTTTGACAAATAAACCACAAGAAGTACACAATTCAATGAAATTTATTTCTTTTTTAGTGTGCCTAACACCTAGCTGACATCATCAATAAGCTACATGTATCGTCTTGTATTATAAAACAATTAGGCCAAGAGGGTGTGCTAATCAAAGTGCAATAAAAATCATTAACTTATCAAAAAATATAAGTCAACCAGATTAAATATAAATGCCATGAATAAAAGTTACTGAGCAAAGAAAACTGAGCTTCAACACATCATGTGAACTCTGCCAAGATTAATCCTGCAAAAGACAAATTATAGTTATAGATGTAAATAAAAGAATATACCGCAGTAATATACAGTGATGTACCTGCACTTCCACATTGAAGCTTGATTCACCTACACCCAGCTTATTTATTTATTTACTGGATTGTGTTTTACGCTGTACTCAAAAATATTTCACTTATACAACGGCGACCAGCATTATGGTGAGTGGAAACCGTGCAGAGCCCGGGGGAAACCCGAGACCATCCACAGGCTGCAGACAGACCTTCCGACGTACGGCCGGAGAGGAGGCCAGCATGAGCTGGATTTGAACTCACAGCAACCGCATTAGTGAGAGGCTCCTGGGTCACTACGCTGCGCTAGTGCTCTAACAAACTCTACACCCAGTTTACAGGTAAAGTAGAATCAAGTGCAATGTCAGAATCCATTTATCTTGCAATGTCAGAAATGTTAAACAATTATTTTGGATTATGATAAATTCACTATAGCATAGGCGTTTGAAAATATTCAAAAATAATTATTTGAAAAACAAGTTGAGCGTTTGTGAAGTTAAAAATTTCCAACAGGAAATTCACTTGTGCCTCAACAACACAGTGAGATATGTAATCGGTAAATTAATGTCAGCTGAAGTTGCCTAACATTTTCGACAAGTCATATGCTGCAATACGACTTTTTTTTTTACCTTTATCAGCAAAAGAGTTTGATCTCAATTAAAACTCCTCCATTTTCAAGACAAGTGTTCATATATCTATCTCACTCTACTTCAACCAAAACCAAACTGATTTTACCCTGTAATGAATCATTTCAAACTGTTTTTCCGCCTGAGAGAACTTCAGACGGGTCCAATAGTATTCATCAACACCCTGGCATTCCGTCATAAACAAACGCGTGAAAACCAAACAGATCTCGCGCAAACCACCAATATACATGCAACTATGATATATATCATATTATCAAACACTAACCATTAACCTTGAGTTCTTAACATTTTATCTCTGATATCAAGCTAGCTGCCAAGATGTTTCTCAAATATTTACAAAGACATTAATGCTAGGAAGACATATTTGTATGTATACATGTACACTAGGCAATGAAAGACCACCTGATGTGAGTAGCCTATCTATCACTTTTCTACACAACCATATCCCATATCACTGAAATCATCATTTTTCCCACAAATCCATGTTTTTAACCTTTTTCACACACATGTAAATTACACGTTCAGTAACTGAAACAAGCTGTCCACAAACAGCAAGAGCAGGGGTTTAATAATTTATTTCACTATTTGATTGGTGTTATTACTATTTCACTTGTATGACAGCAGCTAGCATTGTGGGAGGAAACCTGTCAGAACCCGGGGGAAATCCATGACCATCCACAAGTTGCTGACAGACCTTCCCACATATGACATGTAATAATGATATGTATTTGTGAACAATAAGTCAGATATACGTTAATTCACAGGACAATGACCAAAAGCTGTGAAAAAAAAAGGTTCAACATCCTCATACATAAATATGATGGGGAATTTTTCTAACACATTACAAGGAAAACATTTAATATTATTGCTAACGATCACATCAATCAAACTCTTTTTAGAAAACAAAAAATATATGTCTGGCTGAACTAGGTTCAATACCTAACAAAACAGGGCGAAAGAAGCATACATTAACCCAAACCCTAAAATGTTGTAAACAACATAACTATATGTAATCAATAAATGTACATTCTATATACACAGGCAATGCACCACTGAAATTTTAAATAAAAAAATAAATAATAGACCCAATTGTATACTTACTGTATAAATGAATCTACAGCCCCACGTGATCACTACATGGTATGTTCACTAGCGTGTGCAGATCTGAACTGATGCACAATCAAGTTTCACATTCAAAAAGTGGCATTCCACAAGGAGTGCAGCTTACACCTCCTCTGTTGTGTGCCAGCTCGGAGAATGATTACATGGCATATGACCAGCATGTAATGTTGTCTTCGCGCTGTATCCGCCACATGCCAGCACAATTGGGTTATTAAGCACGCTGTACCCAGTATATAGGCTTATTAAGAGTCACATCACACACATAATAGCAGACAAAGCACGTCAAATTGACCCCAGCATGCATCACTGCCAGACCCCTAATGATGTATCAAAACACAACAGCACTATATATGGTGCCTGATCACTGCAACCTTGGCACAGCTAATAACCATAGCAAGTAAATGTATTTGTAAGGACTGAATACAAGCCCTGCCCTTATTGGTGTTATGCTATCAGCACAAGTATGTCACACCATAGAGGGTCCCTTGTGGGGGGGGAGGGGGAGGGGTGCAGAAGTGTGGATTTTAATGCTGATATGGTTGCTTACCCATTACTTTGACCTTTAAACTCTACTGAGTAATTCATGGCACAGGAACATATATTGATTTTTACATTATTCATATTTTAGGATGACTGACTTATTATGACAATGGCATATTTTTTATTAAAGAATATTATATTTAAACAAATGAACTTGATTGACAAACTGGCTGAACCTATATACATGTCTCTCCACATTTTCATATGCACATCGCCTGCAATATTCACTATGCCTCTTTTAATGTGAATTGATCACATTAATTCCCCTGGTCAGGTATCTGGAATTTCGCTGAAAATCATTACAGCATTATTTACATACCGTATCTTAACACATATTTTAATTCACTATTTCAAAAGAATGCTCAGCTGGCTAGATCATAGGGGTGCTGGCTTATGTCATACAATTGCTGGCTTATCTCATACGAGTGCTGGCTTATCTCATACGAGTGCTGGTTTATGTCATACGAGTGCTGGCTTATATCATACGAGTGCTGGCTTATATCATATGAGTGCTGGCTTATGTCATACAAGTTCTGGCTTATCCCATACGAGTGCTGGTTTAGATCATTGGAGTGCTGGCTTATATCATACAAGTGCTGGCTTATGTCATACAAGTGCTGGCTTATACCATAAGAGTGCGAGCTTAGATCATAGAAGAACTGGCTCATATGCAGAAGTGCTGGTTTAGTCATAGAAGTACTGGCTTATATCACTGGAGCACTAGCTTTTATCACTGGAGCACTAGCTTATATCATTGGAGCACTGGCTTATATCACTGGAGCACTGGCTTTTATCATGGGAGTACTGGCTTATATCACTGGAGGACTAGCTTATATCACTGGAGCACTGGCTTATATCACTGGAGCACTGGCTTATATCATTGGAGCACTGGCTTATATCACTGGAGCACTGGCTTATATCATTGGAGCACTAGCTTATATCATTGGAGCACTGGCTTATATCACTGGAGCACTAGCTTATATCATTGGAGTACTGGCTTATATCACTGGAGCACTAGCTTACATCATTGGAGCACTGGCTTATATCACTGGAGCATTGGCTTTTATCATTGGAGTGCATGAAACATCAGTCAAATATATAATATACAGCGAAATAGACTCAAATTCACAGACCTGTAGATTTCTACTTTGATGTTCACAACATCCATACCTATATATACAGCTTAATCGCACTAACTTTAAACCACCTTTTTATACCTTCCTGTTTGTGAATACCTTAACCTGTTCTGGATCAATGATTGCTGACCAAAATGGGTCTAATTGTTGACCGCTACCAGGTGTTGGACAGTGGTCAATGTGCAGTCCAGTTTTATGTACATGTGCCCTAGGCCCTAAGCTATGTAGGCACGAGTGAAATGGGTTGAATGGCAGGCACAGTCTATCTAGCTGTTGGTCTCAGTGTACACTAAACATGCAGTTTGTAGTTTATCATGAAAGTCCCTTGGAGATTGTGAATGGAAGAGCTATTATAAAAATCTTAAAATAAGCATCGATTAAATTTTCTTAAACTGTTGCCACAGAGCAGAAAATGTTTTTCTGAACAAGAGAAAAGCCACAAGATATTTAATACTGATTTCAACACCTGACAAATGCCCTGGTTACTGTTCCTCTTTAATCCTTATTAATGACTTTCTCGCATTTAAATATACATCAAGGAATACTTCATTAATCGTCAAACAATTTGTGCAATCACCCATATAAGCATGAAATATATATATGAAAATTTTCTTCTACTATCATATATTTCTTTCATATTTTATCCACATAGTTGACGATAGTCACTTACTCTTGATAATTCTGTAACTCATGTTCCATTTTACACTATTAGTTTAACAATTTATCAAACCTCATCTTTTGTTTTGTTTACTTTTGAGGATAGAACTAGTCAAACTACAATATTCAGTTTATTCCAGGCAATATATTAAATTTGTCCAACCATCAGAACTGGCTTATCAAAATGCAGCTGGAACAAATAAAAATAAAGTTAACAATTTAAAATCAGGCCAAACAAAATGACTCACAAATGCAAACCGCATTGTTCGAGAAGTTGTTAGTCAAATTTTATAGGGTAAATGATATTTGGACCTTACATGAAAGTATAAATATCTTTTGATGGAAAATTACTTCTGCAACAATCCAACCATAAACTGTCTCATTGCGATTTTAAAAAAAGGACTGGAAAACCAATTTTCTCTTCCACCAAAAACTCAAACAAACAAAAAAGCAAAAAAATAAACACCATAAAGCAGAAGAAATAGCACTTTAGCCCTCAATAACTATATCTTTACCGCTGCGTTGTCGTTTCCCTCTCACATGACAGATGAAAACGTCTTCAGAAAACAAGTTTGCGTAGTCGTCGGAAATACTTTTCATTTCGTCGTAGCACAGGGTCATTTTTGCGGAGACCCTCTTCATGGTTATGTGTGTAAGTGGTGGCTGTCTACAAATCACACGTTCCAGCGTCACCATTATTTTTCCCTCCGTCCATGCATCTTAACATCTGGGTGTAACATGGAGCGGATAATTAATGTATACATGTTACATACACATGTGCATAATTTTAATACCAGCACAATTATTGTATTTGACCTAAAAATTTGTCCATGACTATGTCACTCATTTTGCCCAAGTCTGAGAGTTTTATCGACCTTAGGAGCGTGTTTTGATATTTGTTCTGATGGCATGATTATATTCTGCTAGAAAAAATGTAAGTTTCAGCAACAAAAGTAACATTTTATAATCTTTATTTGCATACAAAAATGAGCTTTTTGCCCAAATTTTAGGTGAAATCCAGAACACTTTGACGGATATCCCTCTTGAGCCAGGGATTGGTTTTATGCACAGGAAATGACAGTTCTAGCATAGCTGCACGAAGATAGACCAAGACTCGCTAACATCTCGTGTTGTTGTGGTTGACACCATGGCTTAATACATGACATATCCGTGTGGTTTTAAGAACACGAAAATAAAATAGGGTGGATTTTTTTTTATCCCCAAATATAAACATAACAATACCTGCAAATTTTTACAAGAGATCCCTTACATCAATGATAAATAATATTATAGTTGACTGAAGCAGTAGTGTGTATCACAAAAACTAGTATCAGTTTTACAATAAAAAAAATTTAAATATCAAATATACAATATATACAAAATTATTTAAAGCATTCATAAGACTGACTGAATTTTGGGTTAAATTTTTTATTTTTTTTTAGTTGATTTTGCTAAAAATCATTAAGAAAAATTCTGGAAGCCAAAAAGATTTCCTAATGCATACAAAACCCTTAAACTTTAAGGAACATTTCCTCGATCAGCATACCCATGTGTTGTTAAGATTTTGTGCTAGCCATCATGCAGTGCAAAACTGTCAAGTACACCTCTCTGTCAACATAACACGGTCACACATGTGTATCCCCCACAGTTGTCAGGAAGTTTCTGTTGCACACATCAGTACATACTTTCAAAAGTTTCAGCGAAGGACACCTTCGGATTTTGCGTTCATGAGCTTAATTCTTTGTTGTCACGTTATTAATTACTCATTTAAAAGCCATAATGATAATTATGTTGATTTGACATCCAGAATCACACCACATGTCTAAACCTATATTATAATGTATGTCACACGCCATCAACAGCTAACAAATTTTATAACATGGCAGGCAGATTTGTCCACAATAACAACCTAAAGAGAGTTACACACAACCATGCCTACATATTGCTTGTCAGTATTCTACATCCACACAGTCATTTCATTCATTCATTCATTCATTCATTCATGTCACATCTGCACCAGTCCCTTATATGCATACATAATGAGGGATGATGTCATCATGAGGGTTGTAGGGTCCAGAGTTCAGACCACAGCCTAACTGGCGATCCTCACAATCCACAAATAGCTTACACAACTCCATAAACAAGGACTTAGCCTAGTAATTGCACAGGCCATGCTGTTTTGGTTGTTTGGTTTCCATCTCTGACTGGCGATCCTCACCATCCACAATAGCTTACACAACTACATCAACAAGGACTTAACATAGTAATTGCACAGGCCATGCTGTTTTGGTTGTTTGGTTTCCATCTCTGACTGGCGATCCTCACAATCCACAAATAGCTTACACAACTCCATCAACAAGGACTTAGCGTAGTAATCACACAGGCCATGCTGTTTTGGTTGTTTGGTTTCCATCTCTGACTGGCAATCCTCACAATCCACAAATAGCTTACACAACTCCATCAACAAGGACTTAACGTAGTAATCGCACAGGCCATGCTGTTTTGGTTGTTAGGTTTCCATCTCTGACTGGCGATCCTCACAATCCACAAAAAGCTTAAACAACTCCATCAACAAGGACTTAACATAGTAATTGCACAGGCCATGTTGTTTTGGTTGATTGGTTTCCATCTCTGACTGGCGATCCTCACCATCCACAAATAGCTTACACAACTACATAAACAAGGACTTAACATAGTAATTGCACAGGCCATGCTGTTTTGGTTGTTTGGTTTCCATCTCTGACTGGCGATCCTCACAATCCACAAATAGCTTACACAACTCCATCAACAAGGACTTAGCATAGTAATCGCACTGGCCATGCTGTTTTGGTTGTTTGGTTTCCATCTCAAGTAGAAAAGCGTGTAAGGTTCAAGGCCACATTATTTTGGTTTCTATCTGAGAAATCCAAACCAAGGTCTAATGTCAGGATGGTGTAGATTACAAGTCAAACAGCAAACCAGTCTTTGAGGGAATATCATTTTATTTTCCAACTGAGAGATCAAACCCGGTCATTTGATTGGTGTTTAACGCTGTACTCACATGTATTTCATTTATACAACGGCAACCAGCATTATGTTGGGAGGAAACCAAATTAAGTGTGTGATATGTCATGACTGTTTGCTTTCTCTCTCCAACTCATTCATCCTGTATCAAAATTGCATATAATTTATTCTTTCTTACAGTTAAATTTTTTGGATGACTTTGCCAACTGCGATGTCTTGGCAAAATATGAACTTCATTCATGTAGGCAGTACTGTACTGTAGACTCACTGATTGGCTGGAATTACACCAGTGTTGAGCCTTTTAATAAACAATGGGCGACCTCTGACATTTAGGCTAGTCAGATAATATAAACCACGAAAACAAAAACATCACTTTGTTGAATGCGAAAAATGAGGTATTGTTCTCACATTATCTTAAAGCAACATTATCTTTCAACATACAATTAAAATGGTCGGCTACAGTTGCTTTTGGTGGCTCAAGATAGTCTGATTTAGGTCATGGATGGGTGCTTTTTCTTGATCAGAAAAATCTGATTTAGGTCATGGATGGGTGCTTTTTCCTGATCAAGGTTATCTGATTTAGGTCATGGATGGATGCTTTTTTCTTGATCAGGATAATCTGATTTAGGTCATGGATGGGTGCTTTTTCTTGATCAAGATAGTCTTATTTAGGTCATGGATGGATGCTTCTTCTTGATCAGGATAATCTGATTTAGATCATGGATGGGTGCTTTTTCTTGATCAAGATTATCTGATTTAGGTCATGGATGGGTGCTTTTTCTTGATCAGAAAAATCTGATTTAGGTCATGGATGGGTGCTTTTTCCTGATCAAGGTTATCTGATTTAGGTCATGGATGGGTGCTTTTTTCTTGATCAGGATAATCTGATTTAGGTCATGGATGGGTGCTTTTTCTTGATCAAGATAGTCTTATTTAGGTCATGGATGGATGCTTCTTCTTGATCAAGATAGTCTTATTTAGATCATGGATGGGTGCTTTTTCTTGATCAAGATTATCTGATTTAGGTCATGGATGGATGCTTTTTCCTGATCACGAAAATCTGATTTAGGTCATGGATGGATGCTTTTTCCTGATCAAGATAGTCTTTTTAAGGTCATGGATGGATGCTTTTTCTTGATCAAGATAGTCTTATTTAGGTCGTGGATGGATGCTTTTTCTTGATGAAGATAGTCTGATTTAGGTCATGGATGGATGCTTTTTCTTGATCAAGATAGTCTTATTTAGGTCGTGGATGGATGCTTTTTCTTGATCAAGATAGTCTTATTTAGGTCATGGATGGATGCTTTTTCTTGATCAGAATAATCTGATTTAGGTCATGGATGGGTGCGTTTTCTTGATCAAGATTATCTGATTTAGATCATGGATGGATGCTTTTTCCTGATCACGAAAATCTGATTTAGGTCATGGATGGATGCTTTTTCCTGATCAAGATAGTCTTTTTAAGGTCATGGATGGATGCTTTTTCTTGATCAAGATTATCTGATTTAGGTCATGGATGGATGCTTTTTCTTGATCAAGATAGTCTTATTTAGGTCATGGATGGATGCTTTTTCTTGATGAAGATAGTCTGATTTAGGTCATGGATGGATGCTTTTTCTTGATCAAGATTATCTGATTTAGGTCATGGATGGATGCTTTTTCCTGATCAGGATAATCTGATTTAGGTCGTGGATGGACGCTTTTTCTTGATCAAGATAGTCTTATTTAGGTCATGGATGGATGCTTTTTCTTGATGAAGATAGTCTGATTTAAGATACATGTATGTACCAATAGAAACCATGAGGATAGCATGGTTTAATGAAATTTAGCTGTTAATCAAAAATACTGAGAGATACATGCGCGCAAATACAAAGTACAGCCTTCAAGACATTCCCATCAATTCACCAACAGACTGGGAAACTGAACTGGCGAAAAGCAGGTAAAAAATTTGCCACAGAAGGCCAATTTAAAACCAGCCTGCCAAAAAAAAAATCAACAAATAAAATCGCAGGCCAAGCATGAGATATCAATGTAACAACAACTATAAGTTCTGCTTTCTAATTTATGGTGACATGATAAAGATACAATGAATATATTATAGAACAGAGTTATAAATAGAATAATAGAAAACATAGGAAACACTGTTTGAGATGTTGCAAGAGATACTATGTGCTGAATGCTACCTAAGAACAAAATTATCTCTTCCGTTTTTGCGTCAACTAAAAGCGAAACCATCGCTAAACTTGTCATTTAGGGCTGCGTGGTCCTGTTAGATTCACTTCCATGTCTTTCGGAGCACAGTCCTGAAATGTTAGTAAATCTGACTCGCTGTGACTGCAAAAAAAAATTTTTCGACGAGCGAGAAGAAAATATCTCTGTGTATTGCAACAACAATACGCAGAAATGTTATTAGACCTGACTCACCATGACTGCAAAAAATTACTTCAACAATTCCTTTAGAGTGAATTTAAAAGCAGGCAAAGATCAGAAAGTTGTCGAAAATAGACCTGAACGTTTCATTTAACTGAAAGTACTAAATTGGCAGGCCATGTTTAAAAATTGCAGGTCATCTGCTAATGTACCTGCTAAAACTTTATGGCTGGAAAAAAGTTGCAGGCCAATGGAGATTTTTCTTATTCGAGACCTGTAAGCCAAATAAACAATACTGGTCATAAAATCTGATAAAATTTCAGCTAAGACTTTCTAATACATGCAAATTCAGTACTAAGGCACATGAACATGTAACTGGCTATCAAAGTTTTATAAAATTTCAGTCATGGGTCTCTGGTAAATGCATTACTAAACTGCATGAACATCACTGACAAAGCTGAGTTAGTATAAATTAAGTCCCCTGGGTTGGCTGGGTGTCCTGGCACACTCCTGACATAACATCACACCAGCACAAATGTTAGGTTTCAAATTCCGAACACATGGTATGTTTGAATCTGTAAAAGCAAGTGCTTGTCACAGAAATATTCTGAACATGTTAGGGGTGTAATTCAGTCTTCCTTCCAGTCCCTGATTATACAACATACATGTAGACAAACAGCTTTCTGTCATTACAACCAAGCCTATCACATCTCCAACACAAGTAATAGTTACCTTAAAAATCCTAAAAAAAAGAGTACCTGCTCAGAAGTCAGCCTCTAAACTTAAAACTGCTAGGCTTGTTTATAAATCAGGCATTAGAATTGTATTCCATAAATTTAAATAGTTAAATCTGTCAAAATATGATTTTCAATTATGGAAAACAAACAAAAAAAGAAACAAAAAAAAAAAAAAACAAACACCGTGATCAAGAGGACACACTGTCAGAACTAAATGGCAGAATTTTATCAGCACAGCTCAGGAATTCCATGTCCCAAAAAGATTTCAAAGTTTTACAATATTAATATGAGTTTAACAAAACTATCCCACTTTAATTCTTGTTTACGTAACATTTGTCCATTACTATGACCTGAACAGAATTTTCGACTTAAAACTGCCTCAGGCACATATTGCATAGTTTGTAAACAGTGCTAACCCTTAACAGAGTTGAATTAAAGTTTTTTTTCTCTTTATACCAGTCTGTACAATACCACAACTGGTTTCATAAAACTTCATAAAAAAATACATTTTTGTATAACAGGATACGTAAAATCAGTTGGTAAAATATGTAAAAAATACCGTATATGCCCTACAAATCTGCTTGATCTAACTTATGGTACTGAAGCTTTCGTTTTCCACAAAAATATCTATCTTCTACACTAACCTTAAATCATCTTTTTAAGATGAATAGCACTCTCAAAATCTGGCCAAAGGAGCAACTTTTGCTCCAAAATTTTAGGTCCAATACAATCCATCAACAAAGACACATTTTTTTAAGTTGTTTCTGCTTTAACAATCTTCTTAAATCCATGCTGTGTCTGAATTTCTCCCTGCCTGTAACATTATATACTATGTCTGAAGCCATTTAATTTGATAAGGAGTTAAATATCAGAAGTCCTCTTAATAACCTGTCCAATTACCGTATAGCGATCTCAGATGGTGACATGATTTTTCAATTGCAAGTTAAGGTGGAAAAGAATTTAGACCTCAGAGACAAACTTTTACATGTACATCAGCAGTAAATACACAAGAGACAACAACTAAGAGCTAAGCTCTTAAAGCAAAATCCTGCGTAACTGTTGCAGACGGGAAGGATGTAGCTCTGTGAGTAACCTAGCCATAAAGCACAGGTGTGGGTTCAAATCCAGCCTTTGGCATAGAATTTGTAGATTACCCCACCATCACTGTGCCTTGGGATTTGGTGTCAAGTGGTCTATGTCCCTCATGGGGCTGTTTGTGCAGTCTTGTATTCATTGACCACCATGTCTTCCACCATTATGTTGAGCTGTACATCACATGTGGGGAAAATCTGACAGCAGCTTGCCTATAAAATATATAGGGCATCTGTAAAAATGGTGAAAGACCTCCAGTGAAGACCACACCAGAGTGCACCACGGACACCTTCTTGCCACCAATGCTTCCAGAAGAGTGGAAACCTTGAACGGAAATCTTGAAAAATCCCCTGGCTGAGAACGGTACTGAGCCCACAACTCAAGTGACATACAGTCACTGAATTAAAAGCTAGCATTTTAACCACTTTGCTACACCTACACCTCAGTGCGGACAGGTGACAGGAAACAGGCAATCAAAGTGGCCTTAGGCCCGAAACGTTTCCGCATTGAACTGAAACAATGAAATTCTGTTATCAAACTATTCAGTGGGAATCTAACCATGGAGAGTCTGTCCATGCATGCTGTATGTATGTATGCACATATTTTTGGTTACAAGGACATGTGTTAAACGACCTACCCTTCATTTCTTTGTACCCTCAAATCTCTGCTTTACATTCAACTACATGCTCCTAATGTGCCCTCTCAGTCACTACACCCTTCCCAAGGGTTCCTAAACACTCAACCTTACCCCCCTCTGGGTCCAAAGTTCCCAGACTTCTTAGTTACCCACTCTCAGATCTGGGCAATCAAATGCCCCATTAACCCTAAATTGGGCTTGCTAGTAATACAACTCTGGGTCCAGAAACAGGACACTGTGATAACAGATGATACAGGGGAAGGAAGAGGGAAGAGGGGTGGGGGAAGTTCCCCAGAAGATGAGGAGAGGGAAGATGACTTAGGGACAGGGCTATGGATGAGAAGTTATAGTACTGAGAGGCCTTGATGATACTTAAGAGCAATTACCATCTTATATACTAAATGACCATAAGAATGAATGATGGGGTGGGGGTGGGTGGGGGAGAGGTGGTGTCGTAATGGAGTTTAGTAACACCACATTGACAGTATATCAGCTATATTGTGGGTAGAATGACCTGAGGTCATGCTGTTGGAACATGTACACATTCATGTGTACATATCAAATGTGTACATATCTGTACATATGTATTTCATTCTGTCCCCCCCCCCCCCCCCCCGACACCCCCCCCCCATCATTTTAGCCTCATGAGCATGCATGCTTTATCAAACTGTGTTTAAATGTTGTGAAGAAAATGAAAATTCTTCCTTTGGTATATGGGCAATGCACTAAAAATGGCCTCTGAGGTTTACATACTGTCTTACATACTACCCCATATATATGTCTTATTTATCTGGGTGTTATTTTGTTATATGCCATACTCAAAAAAATAGATTCAACCTGGGATTATTTATTTATTTATTTGATTGGTGTTTTACGCCGTACTCAAGAATATTTCACTTATAAGACGGCGGCCAGCATTATGGTGGGTGGAAACCGGGCACAGCCCGGGGGAAACCCACAACCATCCGCAGGTTGCTGGCAGACCTTCCCACTTACGGCCGGAGAGGAAGCCAGCATGAGCTGGACTTGAACTCACAGCGACCGCATTGGTGAGAGGCTCCTGGGTCATTACGCTGCGCTAGCGCGCTAACCGACTGAGCCACAGAGGCCCCCAACCTGGGATTAAGATTGACATCTATCTTAATCCCAGAACTGACATGTATATGACCAGAAGACATAAGGCTCGAATATGTACAGGTATTAAAGTAGGATGAATATATAAATATTTCATATCCTGAGTATTTTCCAATTTTTACTCACAAAATTCAGTGGTAAAATTTACTTCAAAAACAATGTTAATGTTTTCAAAATCGTTGGCAATCAACCATCAAGCGAGCATCTGTCACCATGTGCCTTGTATAAATAATTACCACCCATGTCTTATTTAAATTCTTAAATCCCTCAAAATTGTTTCCATGATTTTGAAATATTCATATTTATGATCCTGTGCCAGGCAAATCTAGTTATTTACTAGGTTAGACAGTTTGTGGCAGTAGCCCCATATTCTCGCCACCCTGTATCTCCAGGTTGGGGGGGGGGGGTGAAAATGTGGGTAAGAATGACTAGCTCCCACCCCATATCTCCCTCTACACTCCCTGTCCCTAGATTTCATGTTTTCTCTACCCCCAATCAGGTGACACACTAGTCTTTCTACCCCCTCCCTCTCTAAATCCACAAAGCACAGAGGTTCCTTTTAGTTACTCAAACAAACAGCCAATATCAAAGCACTGTGAAGATAGACATGTTTGACATTTTCAACCTTAACACAACCTGAGCCCATCCTTCACCCTCCCAAACTGATCTTCACTGTGACAGTTATGTGTCTAAGACATAACAGCTATAGCCACAAAACACCATGAAAAAACACCAGACGGTCCCTTGGGTGTAAACAAACAAAAAGCTAGTCCAAAAACACTAATACATTTGCAGACAAAAGTCGCATAATACCATGACAAAAACACATGGTGTCAAAAAAGAGAGAAAGAGAAAAAGCTGGTTCAAAATCACTAAAACACTGGCAGATGAAACTCACAAAAGCTAGACCATGAAAAAACATATGGGTGTCAAAAAAAGGGAAAGAGATCACTAAAACATTTCTACACAAAAGGGAGAGATGTGCCATCATATACTGCTACAGATGAGTTTAACAGCTGTGCTATTGTCACAACAATTCCTAGAACAGATTTACGAAAGGGAAGACAAACACCAGTTTCTGAGAATTGTTAGAACATTTCAGTGTTCCATACACAATCACATTTTGCCCTTCAAAAGGGTTATCCAAAAATAAAAACACAACAAACATGAGATGGAATTCATAAATGAAATTTTACCTATTCGCAAAAGATTTTGATTCTTATGCACTTGAAATTCTTTTATTCTTAGTATAATCCAGTTCCTTTATAACCTGTATATATCTTTTTTTCTGTGATTGAGGTCATTGCAACTGAAAGATGTTACTGGAACCTGCCTTTTGGTTTATTATCTTTTTATTATTTTCTGGCCAAAAGGCAAATGGACACAAATTTCTGCAAATACAAGAAACCCTGCCTATCTCGGCCAAATCAGATGCACCAGTATCGGCACATTTGAATTCATCATTTGTGCATGGTCACATTATACAACAAAATCAACCAATTTCACCGTTAAAAACATTGTAAATTTCTGACACAATTGTCATCAAATAAATAAATTCTGTCAAACATTCATCAGCTACATTTTTTTCTCATGTCTCGCAGTTATCGGTAAACTAGCTTTATTGGTAGACAAGAAGTCATGGCATTCTATCTAATACAAAGCTAATTGGTGTCGGTCCTCTGGCCATTTTTTTGTTTTTTTACACATTTCTTACTGCCTAGCTGTTTTTTTTACATCTGCCCTTCTCAAGTTTGTTCGTCTATGCCATCAAACTGTGTTTAAAATGCTCTGAAGAAGGAAAGCAAGATACTGTTGCACAAAAAACATCTTCACTTGACATACACCAAATTTGAAAGTCCAGATGGAGCATGGAGTGAAACTTAAGTTTCTACAGCTGTTTGGAAGATTGATAGCCTTGAAATGTTAACCAGCCACACTTACATAATCTCTGCCTGTAAAATCATGATTCAGTAATTATGGCTGGGTGAGGGAGAGGGGGGGTGGCTGCACAAAAATAAAGGCAAAAGACCTGCCTCATCTGTTGAGTGAGGAATCAGAGTCTTGTATCTTTACATGGAGAATTACCATACATCCAGATGTAGAGACAAAGTCTGAAGTCTTAGGAAAAAAGAGGAAAATAAAAACTGTTTCAAGATGAAATGTTTAAAAGTTATTGCCACATACATCTCAGTGATACAAGTAACTAAAGTTTCTCATGGCCATATATGGCCAAAACTATAACTTTGAAACTTGAGAAAAAGAACACATCTTTGAAATCAAGTCCTAGGAGCAGCAAAAAATATTATATCACATCTGATCATCAAAACATTCACAGATGTAAATTAATTCATCTGATGTTTTTACATCTACCAAAACATAAATCAGACTAACATTAGATCTTGAGAGTTCTGTCAGATGATAGGATTTATTGCAAAAACTTCCAGATGCAATGTGGAAAAACACGTTATCACCGCCATCATGCATATCACATGAAGAAAAGAAAAAAAAAAAAGTAAGCAAGAACGTTACAAACCTATATTTTGGAAAAGGATACAATGCCGAGAAAACTATAAAGACAATCCCTGCAGTTTGAATCACAAGGCTTGGAACTTCATGTTCCAGTTCTTTAATGTCATCAGAGCAGATCCCCACCCTAATGGCTTCTCCATCAGACAGAGTTAGAACTAAGAGCCATGTGGTAGAGAGTATGTGATGCCAACATCTGGAACTGAGAAATCTTGTCCTTAAATCCAAATCAACTCCAGCCAGTGCACTGAAGAACTGACAGCTCTGATGATGTTCTTACAGTTAACACATATGTTCTGCTTGGTTTAACTCACAAATCAAAGTTGTCATAAAAAAAAAGTTATTTCCCCTCAAACATCAACATACTGCAACTGAATGGGTTTTTTTTGTGTGATATAGAATAATGGTAGTGATCTTTAACCAAGTCCTTGACGGACACAGAAGTACTGGACTCCGTCGAGTTAAGTGTATGAATTTTAGTATAAGTTTTAGTGTGATCTGTATAGTCAACATTACCAAATATAGACAATTTTCTGTGCCCATCATGGATAAATAAATGCCCCAAATAAGGCTCAAAATAACATGACATAATTTGATATTGCTATCACCCCAAATTATGGGACCCCAAAAGGTCAAAATCAAGTACTTGCCCTAATCTGGTCTTGGCCAATAACGATCCAATTTTATCACGCGTGTAATTTAGGATGAATAAATAGTTCTTCATTTGATTAAAGTTCACAGTGCTCAAGAATACTTCAGTGACATGCTGGCAGTTAAGTTTGTCAGGTACCTATACAAAATGAAAAATTGTTGAGAGTGGCCAAAACAAATAAATCTTAAATCCTCGCAAACTACGTATCTGCATATTTTATATAACACGTCACTCTGATGGCGATGCCACATTAGTCTGTAAATGACTCGGCCAATCAGATAACACTATCATCAGTTCTCCATTACATAAGCAGCTTATGCAAAAAAAAAAAATCGGGACCCTCTGACACGTGCACACACAAGTAAGTTTTCATCATAAAATGAGCCGTAACAGGATTCAAAAAGCCTGCAAGGTAACTGACAGAGTATGCAAGGGTTTCAATTGCATCTAAAGGTTCAGTCAGGTTTTTGACCAATTTATCCTGCAAAAGACCCATTAATTCAGTGCTAAAGACCGATGTATAGACGCCTCAGTGATGTGAGCGTTAATTGCTTTCACAAATAAACAAAGGGAGATAACCTAGTCAGAATACACATGACGTCAGTTGAAGGACACCGCAAATACAGACGTCCCACGTCCCCCACCTGACCGATGTTGTCCAACAAAAAGTGGAATACTTTGTCTGATGCGGGACAAGTACATGTATGTACGAATGTCCTGTAACATACAATTTGGAGCATTTCAAAAAGGCAAATTGAATCGACATTTGATGGTTACACCTAGCAAAGTTAAAACTTCATCTAAGAAACAGCTGTCTGAGGTTTGAATGAAAATGTACAATAAATTCATCTAACATAAACATGCAGAAGGTCACTTCATTTGGCAAATTTCAAAACACGGTTTTGAAAGATTTTGTGGAATGGTCAAATATTAGGCCAACTTGCAGATCAACTCTTATTATATTCCCTTGGGAAAATTTCAACAGCTATTGTTGCAAATGTTACAAAGGTCAAATATCTTGCCAACTTGTGGATTCACAGCGTTTTGTCACAAAGCTATTGGAACAAATGTTCCAATGCCAAATGCCATGCCAATTTGCATAATAGCTTAGCTTATAATCCATTATTTATTATGTTTTTGCGAATGTTAAATTCTGAATGTGAAATATAATGCTACCTTGCAAAATTCAGCTTATTCCTTTGGACAACTGTCAAATGCTATTGTACAAAATGTTTCCAAGAGTCACTTGCCAATTTGCACCTCTTATTCCTTTGGGCTATGCCGAGATCTACAGAACATACTTCGCCTGTTACGCATGACCATTAGCCAGCTATCACACTGTCGTCACTGCTCTGGTTTTATCCTCTACTCTGTAGATCTTAATTTTATTATATTAACAAATCTTTTGCCAAATGAGACAAGGCAGGAGAGTCTATAGCTTAATTGGTTAATAAGATTCCAACTTCAAACATACGCTTCAACAACGCAAACCAAATTCTGTACACTGGTATTTGGGAAAATGTCAGAAGTGAAACAACACACGGGTTTTCACTTTTTTTGCTGTAAACTTCCGTCAATGCCCACCCCTTTCTGACAGGGGAAAACTATATCACAAAATATCACAAAGTAAAAAACATTTTAAAAAATGAGGCATTTTCTGGAATGGATCCCAACTATTTTGACAGTTTAGTCAGATCTGCAAATATCATACAGACATGAACGCAACTGTTTGCCAATATCACATTTTCAAGGCATAAACTCCACAACACGCGAGCATCCCTAATGAAAAAACCTAGCACATGTAAGGTGTGACAGAGTATTAGCTGAGTCAGCAGATCAGCTTTTTTTCATCTCATCCAGTCTGTATGGCATGGTTTTCTCGTTAAGACTAACGAGTCGATGAGAAGGTGTGCCCATGACTGTCTGGACCACACAGTTCTGTTAATCTGCTCTTTCAATCCCCTCCTCCCCCCCCTCTCCCACCCCCCGAAAAAATATGTCTGACAGCTAGGTAAGTCGTTAGGATAGGTAAGTCAAGACAGATAGTTAAGACAGATACATGAAAGTCTTGAGAGCTGTGGACAGGTCATTAAGGCAAATGAATCCCCTAAATTTCTGTGCATCTCAGGTAACTAACATGTTCTGAAAAGATGACAGTCATGTTTTTCTCCTTTAGTAAAAGCTTAATTTTTATATATTTTTTTACATATTTTGTCTGTAGTTTAGAGGAGAAGTACAGTTGTAAGAAGCACAAAGCCATACCCTTGCACATGTATGTACCTTTATATCATTATTACTTGCTTTTATTCTCTTCATAAATAAGCACACTTTGGCAACAATGTTTCATTTAGGCACAGTAGAGGACATAATTTGAGAACTTGAACAAAAGTCAAATGTGACAGTGCTCTGTATTCACTCACTGACCACTGCTGATTTATTGTAGAAGGTATAAGAAATAAACACACACATTTCTCGAATTCTAATCTGAAATTTAAACCGTTCAGACTTACTGTTCACTTCAAGGAAATCATTTGAATCAAATGTGAGACCGAGTTGAAATACAAGAGGGTAGAAATTGAAATTGAAATTATCTCAAAAACACATTTTAAGAAGAAATTAATAAAGGTCATAATTTATTTACATTTGGCACTGACAGTTTCATTTTTCGTGTAGGATATCATTGCACCTTGCAAACAAATCTCAAAATGTCAAAAAAAATACTGTCAGAGTCTGGCAAAATGAGTAAATTTGTAAAGAACTAAATGTTTGGTGAAATACAATAATTTACTTGCATGTGTAGGACATCTCTTCCTTGTAGATTTTGATCAGCAAGACAGTTTTCTAAACAAGGACGTACCAAGGAATAGAGGAAGAGCTCGTTTAAAAAAAAACTCCACTTTACATTTTGTGTTTCTCTTGGAAAACAGGCAAATAGAGACATCAAAGGGATTTGTGGCAGTTTGAGGAGATAACTTGTCTGAACGCTAGGCAGAACAAGCTCAGGTATTCACTGCAATCAACTCTGTATCTTAACAACCCAAAAAAATGTTCAGAATGCAGCTGCATCTGACCTTGGGTGACCTTGGACAGTGTGAAGGAGAAAACACTTAATAACTGCTCCTTACAAGCATTTGTGGCGTCTTGCTGAAAGGTGATACCACTAACTGTCTTCTGTTTCCTTTTTTTTATTATTTACAAGAAAGCATTTACAAGCCTAGCTGTTCACTGCTTTTGGAAACCATAAACAGATCCTCTCAAGCAAGCTTCACAATTTTACACTGCTTCACAGATTTTGTAGATTTTCTTTGCCTCATTTCTTTCTCGTTAAACACAGGGTCACTTGCAACTTAAAATTTTGCAATTAGAATGATGTAATTCTGAATAGTTACACCATTTAGGTTGATATTTCTGTTTTAGGTTGATATTTCTGTTTTAGACTGATATTTTAGGTTGATATTTCTGTTTTAGGTTGATATTTCTGTTTTAGACTGATTTTTTTGGGTGATACTTCTGTTTTAAGTTGATATTTCTCTTGATATTTCTGTTTTAAGTTGATATTTCTGTTTTAGGCTGATATTTTTGGGTGATATTTCTGTTTTAAGTTGATATTTCTGTTTTAGGCTGATATTTTTGGGTGATATTTCTGTTTTAAGTTGAGATTTCTGTTTTAGGCTGATATTTTAGGTTGACATTTCTGCTTTAAGTTGATATTTCTGTTTTAGGCTGATATTTTTGTGTGATATTTCTGTTTTAGGTTGATATTTCTGTTTTAGGCTGATATTTTAGGTTGATATTTCTGTTTTAAGTTGATATTTCTGTTTTAGGCTGATATTTTTGGGTGATATTTCTGTTTTAGGTTGATATTTCTGTTTTAGGCTGATATTTTAGGTTGATATTTCTGCTTTAAGTTGATATTTCTGTTGATATTTCTGTTTTAGGTTGATATCCTTGGATTCCTTGCAAGATTGGTTGTCCCATGTCAACAATGGTTTGGAATTAGACCGAAATATCAACCTAAATGGCATCATTAGTCGGAGCAGCTTAAAAACTCCTTTGTGGCTTCTGGAGTTTAAACTTTCATATCAAGGTTTGGATATTCATTAGGTAAAGCTAAAAAATAATAAGAGAAGAATTCAGTTCAGGAAAGTAAAAAAAAAATCATTTTGTAAAGGATATACTTTCACGAAAATTCCTTGGATAAAAAACTTAAAGACTTGTTGAAACTTGCATTAAAATATAAAGTCACGAATTAGCATAAGAACAATTGCATACGTCTCTAATACGCAGTTTTCGAGTTATGTCATTACGACAACACAGTGAAGTCCCATTGCAACGTCGCCACTTTACGGCACGGTAGGGCTAACTGCCTATCTGATAACATGGCAGTGATCGTGTTTAAATCAAAGTACCAGGATAACATCATTAGTTTTGCAATACTGGGAACCCAAATCCATCCAAGAACATGATTCAGAAGATCAGTCTAATTACCAGATTGCTGTGCCGTGAAGCAACGATGTTACATCACAAAGGGGACGTCACTCTGTTGTCGTAACATCATATCTCGAAACCTGCATATTAACCAAATACTAAATAGGCATTGCTGCAGAGAAAAGTGATATAGCTAGTGCTGACAAACAAATTCCTGAAGAAAAAGTCTGTGGTATTTTCTTGTCAGGTGCAAGGGAAATTCCAGGGAGTGCTTAAAAGGTTGATTTTGCGGGTCAGTGGCAAAATGTCTCCTGCAGAGATAGTTAAAATGCTGAAAGTCTGGAAACAGTACAGGCATGCTCAGTTAACCCCAACAACACCTGACCTCCTTATCGAGCTGACAAGGGTATATATTAAGACCAGTGGTCAGTCTACAAACTGGCCAATGCTCAGTTCATGCTTAAATTGCCTGTCATCACTTAATTCACACATCTCGTTACCCTCAGACTAAATTTAAGCCACAGGGTATGTATACCCTAAAGTCCCCAAACATTTTGCACATGAAAGAGCAACTTGCAGTGTTATTTATACGTACATTTCTCATTTGATTTTGGAGACAAAACTGTAGCCTATTCATTGGGTTGTCTAACATCAGTGGTCATCGGTTTCCTCCTACCATAATGCTGGTCGGCATCATATAAGTGAAATATTCATGAATATGGCGTAAAACACCAATCAAATAAATAAATGAATAAATCCAAAGTGAGGGTTTCATGAAATGGGTAATTCTTTTATGTCTACACAGAATAATGCCCTCAGTATAAGCTCGAATAAACATCTTGCAACCAGGCAACAAGTTTGCAAAATATCAATACACACAAGAATATTGGAGAGCAAGAAAAAAGACTGATGTGTGGTCACATGGAGTGCAAGACAAAAGGATCATTAACTTGAAGCAAACACATTTCAAAAATTTCCCCACAATGAAGAAAATCAAGAACACCATCCTTAACAACATCCTTAACATGTTGTCCTCCCAAACCTGGATCAGCTAAAAAAGACATGGTCGCTTTTCTCATAGACATTGTGTTAAACCTCTAAAACATTGACTGGGGAGCCTCCGTGGCCCAGGGGGTTAGCATGCCAGCACAGCGCCATGACCCAGGAGCCCCCTACCAACGCAGTCACTGTGAATTCAAGTCCATCTTATGCTGGCTTCCTCTCCGACAGTATATGGAAAGGTCTGCCAGCAACCTGCAGTTGGCTTTGAGTTTCCCTCAAGCAGTTTCCTCCCACCAGAATGCTGGTCACAGTCGTATAAGTGAAATATTCTTGAGTACGGTGTAAATCACCAATTAAATAAATAAATGAATAAATCTAGAACACTGATGAAGAACTCCTTTGTCAATATTTATGTGTAAGTTTAATTGCGATGAGGTCAATCAAATTCTAACCAAATTTTAACTGATATAGCTATACCAATGAGACACAACTGCATGCTATCGTGATCAACATACATTTCTTTAATTGTTTAAAAATTTCTTCTTTTTTTTTAATTCTTTTGCATTTAATACCATTTAAACCAACCTAAAACAGAATTTACAAGGTCATAATGCGATCACATTTTCACTGATTTCCTATACTGTCTCTATGTCCAACTGCTGAATTTCATGGACAGGTTATTTTGTACAGAAACAGCATTTAATCACTTTAAGTAATCAAGTACTGAATAGTAGAATTTTACACAAATATACTGGTGTGGGTCTTATCTCAGAAATTGTTAGACAGGTGAACAATGAATGCGCTAGCTCTTAACACGGCAGTAGCTTATCTGTTTGTTGTTGATGTAGACCAGACGTAAGATAAGTGTACAGATCTACACCTATGTTCTGTAATAGCGAGAACGATCTGGTATCTAACAGATCACCACGGCTGACGAAACACCCAGTAGCCAGGTATGCTGATCCGACCTCTGATAGCTGTATACAGTACCTCTAGCCAAACCATTAGCACCTGCATGCTTATACAGGCATACATAAAACTCCATCCTCAGCAATTCTACCCACTCATTAACAAATTATCCCAATACGCTCACTTTACTTTATGCAGAGTCATTTGAAGAGTTTCTCTTAACAGAAAACTTTAAGTTTTGGTATGCAAAGTATCATTTTATGCCCTGTATCCTTCTCAAAGCGCATTTTTACAGGCCAAAGTTTTACAGGTGAAATTCAGTCAGTAAGCCTTGTGCTTCATGGTGGAGTTGCAACAGGAACAGACCATAGGGCTTGCTTTTCACATTCCAGGAGGCAGGATGGGGGAAGGGCAGAGGCATAAGGGCACAGGGGCAGGGGGGTAGGAGATAACAGCGGGGTAAGGGTGAGGTGTTAAGTGTGTGTCAGAGGTAGATCCTGGTTGTTGCTACTAACCAGGTGTCTCTGTTACACCCCAGGTGGGGCTATAAGCTCAGATGTGCCAGGGTGAGGTAAGAGTGAAGAGAACTACTTACAAGACTGTAAACGTACATAGATGAGCTCTGGGTGAGAGGAGTGGTATATAAGAGGTCTAAGGTTACATAGCTGTATATAGTCTAGCTGGACATGCTGTATGCAACTGACATTCATTGAGATCACGGAAAATGAAGCTGAACAAATGTAGACAAAATTGACAAGCTCTAGGTGGTAAAGTCTGATCGTGTGCCAACTATCACACTGTCATTGCTGCTCGGATTTTACTCTCTGTTCTGTATTTTTTTATATTGTATGTAGATATGAAGCCAGATGGAACCATGAAAAGCAAGTTTGATACATCGTTATGAGTGGAAAAACCACTTACTCACCACTACCTCACTACGAGCACACTTAGAGTAGACTCCTAGAATTCCACTGGGATTCCCACACATATTAAGGGCGCATAGTTACAGCAAGGGGGTGTTTAGATACATGGATTTGAGTAGCAAACCACTAGCTCGCAACGAACACATCTAGAGTAGACTCCTGGCATTCCACTGCAATTCCCCTATCTCACACATATTAAGGGTAAATAGTTACGGCAAAGGTGTGCTATTTTGATGCAAGTATTTAGGTGGCAAATCACTGACTCACCTCTAGCTCACTACGAGCACACCTAGAGTAGACTCCTAGCATTCCACTGCGATTCCCCTATCCCAAATGTAATAGGGGTACTTAGTTTCTACTAGAGCGGGCTGTAGATGAGGCAATCATATGCAATAACCATGTAATCATGACCAGTCCACTGCTTCACAGCAGGCAAGCCGCTGGCAGGCTACAAGCACACTACAGGGATGCCTCAAAGAACAGCCCTCTCCTAATGGCTTGTAGGGTTAGGTCACCAAGAGGTGTGGGCAAAAACACCCACTATCAATTTAACTGCACATTATTATTTCTTCATAACAATAATTATTTTTCAATAGCACCACTTATGAAAATAAGGTGCTCATAATATACTACATGTTAAAAGGTCTGATGATAAACAACTATGTATGACTGAGAGGGCTAGCTCACTTACTCTCCACTAGCTCACTAAGAGTACACCTAGAATAGACTCCTAGCATTCCACTGCGATTACCCTATCTCACACATATTAAGGGTAAATAGTAAAGGCAAAGGTGTGCTATTTTGATACAAGTATTTAGGTGGCAAATCACTGACTCACCACTAGCTCACTATGAGCACACCTTGAGTATAACCCCAAGAGGTGTGGGCAAAAACACCCACTATCAATTTAACTGCACATTATTATTTCTTCATAACAACAATTATTTTTCATTAGCACCACTTATGAAAATAAGGTGCTCATATACTACATGTTAAAAGGTCTGATGATAAACTGATTTACAACTATGTATGACTGAAAGGGCTAGCTTACTAACTCACCACTAGCTCACTAAGAGTACACCTAGAATAGACTCCTAGCATTCCACTGTGATTACCCTACCCCACACATATTAATGGTATATAGTAAAGGCAAAGATGTGCTTTTGAAAATAAGGTGCTCAAATATTATATGTTAAAAGGTCTTATGATAAACTGATTTACAACTAAGCATTACTCTGAGGGCTGAACATTTCCTACAGCTTATGACAGCTTGGAGTGCGAAAAAAAAAAAAGAAAGAAAAACAAGGTGCAAAGTTATATGTAAAGACACCTAATGAAGATTGAAGACATGTGATGCAGGGTAGCTCTTGACGAAACGTACATGAAGAAAAGACAAGATGACTTAATAGATAAAATCAAAGCAAAAGTATCTATGGGGTGTTTTTTCCTCACAAATATCTACAGATTCATTAATATTTTTTATGCAAGTGTCAGACATAACATAATTATGACATACTGCTACCACTTTGATGTCCTTTTATATTTATAGTAAATGACTGATTATAGAGCATGGTGCTGTGCATAGCTAACCTGTGGCGTCCAAATTTCAATGCAATGTGGTTACGAAAAAGAAACATTCCACCTACATTATGTACTAGAAACAGCCACAGGGTCCTCTGTGGCTCAGTTGGTTAGCGCTCTAGCACAGCGTAATGACCAAGGAGTCTCTCACCAATGCGGTCGCTATGAGTTCAAGTCCAGCTCATGCAGGCTTCCTCTTCGGCCATACATGGGAAGGTCTGCCAGCAACCTGGGGATGGTCGTGGGTTTCCCCCGGGCGCTGCCTAGTTTCCTCCCACCATAATGCTGGCCGACATCATATAAGTGAAATAATATAAGTGAGTAGGGCTTAAAACACCAATCAAACAAATAAATAAAAAAAAAACAGCCACTGCAGAGAATTCCATTTCCACTGGTAAGCCTCACAAAGCAGAGTACTGTGGCAACTTCAACAAATGGTGCATGGTGATCAATACACGATTCACTATTTTTTCGGTTTTATTTAAATGTATTACCCTTGCATGTATACTTTCTTGTATATAAGAATACATACGATAATGCACAGTGAAGGTTGAATACCATAAATACTTTTCAAGTAAAACCACCTTTCATGAGAAAAATATGTACTCAACCTTCACTGTGAAGTATTCTATTTATTATGTACATTTTGACAATGTCATGATTTTGTGTATTTGAACAAGTTTAAGCAATGTCTGTAGCTGTTTGCCTTCACAGACTCGTGTAAATATGTGACATCATACATGACATCATTGATGACATCACTGATGACATCACGTCTGCCTGACGTTGGAATGGTAAAGTTGACTGAACTTGTGGTATGATGTCATCCTGCTGGGCTCGGATTGGAACATCATAACACAAAATTTTTTTTTTTTTGACATCGTGGCGTTTAGGTTTGAAATATCAAAATGTATATAACAAAGGTGATATCTAACTGAGTAAAATATCACTTTTATCGGACATTTCACTGTCATATAAATAATACAATTAACAGTTTTAAGCCAGCAGACGGATGGCAAGACTGACAGTCTGTCAGACAGACTAATTTAATTATGCTCTCTCATCACAGAAGTATGTATTTAGGCCTGCATAACTAGAAAAGAGGATGGGCAAAGCTGAAGGGGAACTGGAATGTGGGGGGGGGGGGGTGCTGCTTTGTGGCAGAGTGAAAGATTTGGATAAAATCTTGAGTTATTGTGTGTTCAGTGCCGAGCTGCATGTATACAGTATCGTATTACCAACACTGCAGTTTGGGCTTCCGATTAGGTAACACTCAAGAGCCAAAACAAGCTCAGTTAATTACGGGCAGGCTAAAATTACCTGCAGTAAACACGTAAACACATTAGTCTGAGTGATAACTTACCTAACAGGTTTAGACTGCGATCCAGCTCATCATAGTCGTACCGTGGATACAGGGTGCATTTTGGAGGTGGAAGGTTTTCCCATTGGAATAGCTGATTGAGCAATGTCTCTAGTTCTACGTTCTCCATGATGTTCCGTGTGTTATTTAAACTTCACAACTCCAGATATTCAAACATTTGTAGTTCGCACACAGTCATCCATTGGAAATTTGAACAATGTTCTTGGTCGTTAATTGTTGTCCATTGACTCACTGGAATATTTCATAATAATAATGAGTCACACTATAAATACAACAACCAACAGACTTTGGTCTTCTGTCTTCCTTTAGATACAGAGAACAAAATTTACATACGCTCAACTGTTCAAGTCAAGAGATCTAGTTGTTCAGCATATCTAGGTGTCACTTCTCTGTATCACTTCTTAAAACAATACTGCTTGTTTTCGAAACAAAGCAGACTGTTAGGGCTTCAATTCTGATTCCTTCTGTTTCCAAATATTAACAAATTTCAGAGCATGAAGTGGTAAAAACTATATAAACACTCCACACTTTGATTATTAATATTTAAACCGAAGAATAAATAAAAATATCCCCTTGCATCAGCTAGCAATATGCTGATTTTGAAGAATCCGAATTGCCCGAAAAGTCTACAGGAATCTGGTGGTACATAATGCCAGCTCCTGTACAGTTATCCATTTCACTCACAATATCATACACGAATTCTGCGTACAGATATCATAGAGGCCAGTTTTACATAGGCTCACCACTGCACCAAGTTGACTGACTCCAGCCAACCACTGAGTATAGCCTTAATAACAACTAAATGCCTTTCCTATACAGTCTAGACACAATGCAGCATAATGTATAAGCATATAGCCTTCAGTCAGGGTAACCTAACCCCGCCCCAAACATTAGGAATCAATACTGTCCAGACTCGATGGGGAACCAAAAATCGGATATTTCTCCTCTCCAGCAATACAACTTCCTGAACAACGTATACGAGTAGTCCAGTGTTTGTTATTCCAATATTCTAGGCAGTCACAGAAAAATGCCCCAAAATTGGATTTCAGCAGCACAGACTGTCGGAATCAGATTCTACACCTAATAAATCGCTCGTCAGAAATGAACAGAAGTTATTTCCCTGTGCCAACAAATCGCTAGGTGTAGGATTCTTCCTGATGGGGGAAAAAGCCAAATGCAAACAAATCGCTGGTATGAATCATAATTTACTAGGTGATCAATATTTTCCCATCACAGAATTATAGTGAGTAGATTTTTATCTGTATATCCCGATAAAAGAGTCGAAGTCATACGATCAATCCACAAAATGACTCCACACAAAAATGTGACAAGATGTAATTCCACAAGAACAATAAGATTTACATTCATATTCAAAATGTTGTAAATTTTTTTTTTTTAACTATCACAAATGAAAAAATATTTCGGAATATTTGGACTTTGCAATAAAAAAACTTCATCAGTTAGGTAAATGCTGTTAATCCATAAATCGCAATGATCAGAATATAACAGAGTTATCACAATTTGAGCTACTCTCTGATCGAATCTCCATAAATCACAAGTGAGGTGTCACAATATGTGCCATTCTCTGATCAAATCTCTGTAAATCACGTTGATAAGATAACACAACGGAAATGTCAGTATTTGTACTGTTCTCTGATCAGTTCTCCATAAATCACAACAGCTGTCAGATATGTGCCACTCTGATCAATTCTCAGTAAATCACATTGATCAGAAAACACAACAGAGGTGTCAGTATTTGTACCACTCTCTGATCAATTCTCCATAAATTACAACGGAGGTAGCAGAATTTGTACCGCTCTCTGATCAAATCTCCTTAAATTACAACAGAGGTGTCACAATTTGTACCACTTTCTGATCAATTCTCCATAAATCACACTGACAATTGTTTCTCCTCCAAACCTAATCCTCTGTCACTTATCACACGGTCTCCGTCTCTCACATACTAAGCAGATAATCCTATCCAGCACCTCCTTAAGGCAGACAGTAAAACACAGACGTTCAAACCTGTCTAGCTCACCCACAAACTGGTTTTGACTAATTTAGCGCTATGGTTTTATCCCCATGCAAACGTCTTCAACTCCTCATTTTTTCCTCACTTTTCCAACTTTGCTTTGAACGGTGTCATCCTTCAACTGAGCCAGTTGTGTTTTTCTTCCTTCCTTATTTTTTTCCTCTTCTTGTAACTGCTCTTATTTCATGTGTCTATTACATGGTTTAGGCTGTCAGAGAGGGGAGAGAGAGAGGGAATGAGGGAAACAGAGGGCTTCCCCAGGGAGTGATTAACGACAAGCCCTGTCAAAACACCTCTCCCAGGCTCCACAGCTTCTTAAGGAGATAGTAGGGTAGGTAGTTTCCCTGGTGACTTGGCAGCCAGCAGGGCAGTCAGCGCAAAACAGCCGGCCACTTGACAAGACATGTACTAGCTCTAAAGGAGACCCACTATTTTGGTACACTCCCTTTAAGAATGTATGCATGAACAAGAGTCTTAAAATGCCTGGTAAAAATAAAAACGTCTATAATGCTTAAGCTGATAGCTTCCTTTTTAACATCTCCATCAAAAACTGTCAGAATTCAGCTACTGAAGATAATAATCAGCAAAAAAAAGAAAAAAAGATACTAATCAGCAGCTCAACATGACAACATGATGGTCAGGCAGTCAACGGAAAAAATCATATGGAGTTTATAATAAAACATCCATTCCTCTATGTTCAACTTCCACTGTCCACATGTAAACTTTATATATCAGGCATATGCCATTTGGAGAGGACTTTAAATTAATCAAATTAAGCTACAAATTATCCACCAGCTCAGTCTTCATCTGTCCAGGAATATGTTGGTAGCCATACCTGCTTGTCTGAGGCATCAAAATGTACTGTGGTAAACGATATTCACACCTGTCATTCACATTAACAGCTGCAATATGTCTCAGCAGGTTTTCCAGGGTGCAAAAACATCAGTATAAAGAAGTTGGGAACTATAGCTCATATCGGGTCATCTGTCCACATACTATTCCAGCAAAGCTTTTTCACCTTGGAAATGTATAATTTTGGAGTTCATCCATCTGCTCATTATAGGCCCATCAATCAACATGTAAAACTCGTTGAGAAGTGTCGCTAAATTCGCGTCACCTGTCCAATGTTTACGCAGGTTACCCTTTGAAATGTACAACTTGGAAGTCACACATCTTTTGGTGACAGGACCACTGGTAACAATTCACACACAAGAACACTCGCTCAAACTAAAACCTGTCCAGTACGTCGCCAATATTCATTTACATCTTCTTCATAATGGAACATCAAAAATCATGTGAAATAATGCTGAAAACTGTCGCTCATATCATCTTGTGTCTCCTCCGGTCCAGGCAGGTTTACAAAGGAAATGTACAACTAAAGTGCTCCTATCTTTACCTCCTTGGGCACCATGGCCATTAATTATAGTCAAACACCATTCAAATCAGTGGACAAATGTAGCCATGAAAACACACCTAGCCTGCTTTTCACCTATCAATCACACAACAGACGTTCACTGTCAATCACTGCCAACATTCAGGTACATGCATGTTTCAACCAGCTCTAAGTAGTGTAATTTACATATCTGCATTCACCTTTGGCTGCACCATAGCTGTCAACTGTCCATAAAAATAAATCCCATTTGACATGAGAATGTTTCAAAACAAGTTCATATAAAGAAATGATTCTCCGACAGATCTAGCCTGTGTTCCATAAGTTACAATATACAGCCAGGACAAAAAAAAAATGTCGTGCAAATTTGTAATGCTAAACAGCATGTTCTCAAGTCACTTTGTACGTTTACAAAAGTGACTAAATAATGTTTATGGGTTAATGGCAAATATAGTTTGTCAATTCTGTGCTAGAATTAATGCCTTGGAATATTCATGTTTTAGGCTGAAAATGTGAAAGTACATGTATTTTGGCATTTTAATCCATGACAACTACGAATCATGAAACCAAATTAATAATCCACTACTTCATGTAAATGCATTCACTTAGTGTACATTTAAATTGTCAATGTGAGAATCTGTATAATTACATCAGTTCAGTAGAATCACAATAATCTGTTAAAAACGTGTGTATATAAGGGATGAATAAGCAAGTCCGCTACCAACATCTGCCAATCATCTGGCTCCCTAAAACACCCACAGATTTAGTCTTTATCTAAGTGGTTGTTGACAAGTGGTTTTAATGCTGTCACTGCGAATTACCACCAACATCAAAAACGAGGAAAAAAAAAAAGACACCCAGCCATGAAGAAATATGCCCTGAAATATTTGGCTGTGAGGAATGAAAGAGACACTTTAAAAGCCCACTTCAAAATATATTCATTGTCCTATTTGAAGGATTTGACAGTGTGTTGTGATGATATGGACTGGTTTGCTTGGGCTGTCAGGATTTAACACAAATTCCGCAAAAGACCGTTCTTATAGTAACTCACTTATCACCTAATTTAGCTGTATATATGTCTTGTAATCTATGCCATGTAAATGAAAGGTAATTAATACCAAATCATCCCCATAAATACTTCTGGAATGGCTGTATGTCACTGTGAAAAGCCCTGCAACAGGAGCTTGACGTCATTTCATTGACATCAAACGTTCCTTTCCGACATTATCATGACCACGTCGACGTGGTATTAAAAGCAGTATGACATTACAACAGAAATTGATACATTGTAACATTGCAGACAGTGGGCTACAATCCACTTTTGAGGTCCGATGGCTCCAGCTCCTTTTTCACACTAGCGCCCCCTCATGGATTTAAAAAAATATGACACCTCCCCATTATCTTTTTTCCCTTCCTGACAAAAAGGTGTCATCAGTTTTCTAAAACTGATTTAAAATATTTTTATATCTCTAGAATTTAATTAATAATCCGCATCTGACAAAATTAATTCCATCTAAAGAACCTAATAAGTGAAGAAACATTCCCATACTGACTGATCAAGTGTGAATTATAAGAAAATGCATGAAAATGTCCAAGGAAATGTTTTTTACTTAGTACTTGTACCACCTCACTTAAAGCTAAGTGTAAGAGGTACAGACCCAGTACTGATAACAATCAGTTCAAAGTCAGCATATAGTGTCACTGGGTGAGGTGTCATGTCTGGTGTTTTTAGCTTAGGAGAAAAAAGCTGTCTTTTTAGTTCTGATAACCAGTACTATCACCTCTTTGATATCAGCCAAGAATTTTCCAGCCATTCCCAGACCAGTCCCTTGGAGACAACATCATGGGTGTCATCTTTATTATGGTAACATATCACCCAGCTGGGAGACACACTGTCTACTGAGTCCAAGAGGAATACATATCAAATGTCTATATATTCTCCTGTCTCCAGTAAAATCTTTTTATCTTGAAGGTCAACAAGTTCCTAGATGTGCTTTAGTTTATGTAATGGGTGTATGTTAGTGGGAAATAAGGGCACGTTGAGTTCATGCAGTCTTGCACTCAGGTGCCTTAGTTAGTGAATGGACCATGTTCAAAAACTGAAGCTAGTATAAAATTCTTTTGCTCAGATAAAAAAAATGCACACGATTCGCTATCAAGAATGCATATGATGTTTATTTCAATTTGATACAAGCTGAAGTTTCCGTATGTGTGTTGATGCATTTATTGTTTTTAGGTTTTTTAATTTTTTTTTTTCTGTTTTCTCTATAACCTAAATGGCCTGAAGTTTCTTCCATGGCAAAGCTGTCTGCAAAATACGCAAGATAAAAAAAAAAAACAAGACAGCAATTGCATGGTGTAGCCCATACATGTACATGTATAACTGAGGTTTACATATAACAACCCAGGAGTCTCTCACCAATGTGGTCGTTGTGAGTTCAAGTCCAGCTCATGCTGGCTTCCTCTCCGGACGTACATGGGAAGGTCTGCCAGCAACCTGCAGATGGCCGTGGGTTTCTCCCGGGCTCTGCCTGGTTTCCACTCACCATAATGCTGGCCGTCGTCGTATAAGTGAAATATTCTTGATTACGGCGTAAAACACCAATCAAATAAATACATCTAACTCAAAAAATACTCTTGTTCCCAAAGAATGGCTTATGTAGATGAAGTGTGTACTGTGTCCCTGTTTATCATTCCATTATTGCCTTTCTACACACAATAATGATAATAATTATATCTTTATTTTTCAAAGGTAGCTCCGTCCATTTACAATAAAACTGTTCTTCCCCAAGGCCTTCACAGAGAAAACAAATACATAAGAAACATGTACTTCGAATAAAAGAATACAATCAGTACATATAAAACAAGATAAAGCATCATGTAGTCTGCAACGTGAAGTTAAATACATTCATACATACAAAAGCGACAACACAACCAATAGTGCTCTCCCCGCAACTGTCCCCACCAGCAGGGGAAGTATGGAAGTGGGAGACGGCATAGCATGTACATGGTTGTAAAACTTCCCCAACAAACAGTTGCGGTCAAGCACACCCATGAGTGAAAACATCCCTGCCCTTAGAGTACACCATGACTAACCCCAGCCTGTTTGAGATGGAGAGATGGGAATGGTGGTAGAGTATCATATTATTATTGGAGGGGTGTTCTTCCAGCAGAATTACAGCTTTGACTATTTGTAGGAGGAATATATACATGTATGTGCCTCCCCCCCCCCCATCGTCCCCTCATAACCCCCCCCCCCTCCCATTCTCATCTCCCTTCCCCATTCCTCACACTACCCCCACAACACTCATCTAGTATATAAGATAGTATACATGCCATCACAACTGGGGCACTCAGTTAAAAATTTTTTTTTTTTTTTGTCCACATGTATAAAATTTGACCGTTGTTATGATGCCATACTGGTGCTTGAGAATGTTTTACTGCTGTAAAACCACTGATCTTTGGCAAATTAATGACAAACACAGACTTGCAAGCCATGTTTGTAGTATGTAACAAACATTAAGACTGTGGCACAAGTGCTGTAGACAGATTTATATTTGTCACAAAGGCCGTGTAAACAACGAGTGCAGTTAACTTTATTTATCTGATTGGTGTTTTGTGCCCTAATCAAGAATATTTCACTTATATGACAGCGCCCAGCATTATGGCGTCAGGAAACCCCCACAACCATCCGCAGGTTGTTGCCACATACGGCTAGAGAGGAAGCCACCATGAGCTGGACTTGAACTCACAGCGACTGCATTGTTGAGAAGCTCCTGGGTCATTGAGCTGCATTGGCATACTAAGCCCCTCGACCATAGCCGCCCCTATGAGAGAGGTGAAATCTACAAATTGTCTACACAAGGCAGAAATGAAACCCCAGCACAACTCTCGTGCCTCGTGGTTGGAAATAGAGTGTCTTCCCTACACTTAACTCAAGTCATAAAACTCCCTGTACATGTATGACACTACTGTACATATTGTATCTAATTTCATCACTATTAAGAAATGACCATAAATTTCGCCCGTTTTTCCTTATTCTGAGAGTTTTAGTGATTTTAGAAAGGTATTTTGTGGTTTCCTTGGAACATGGGATGATATTCTACTGGAAAATTGTTAGTCTCTTCACCAAAAATAATATTTTCTGCCTTATATTTGTTTCTAAAAAAGCACTTTTGTGGACACAATTTTAGGTCATTCAGTGTAAACATACTTACTTACCTTATAGATAGACTAATCAATCAATCAATCAATCATATGTAACAAGTTATTTCACTCCCTGCAAAATCTGTCTTACCCGTCCATTTCTCTTTAAACACTTTCTTCATCACAACCATGAATCCTTGCATCCTTTAACAATTGCCGGTAATAAACTAATGAACACCGTAAATTCTTAATCGTAAGTCCAGTTCTGTTAGAACTTGATCATATTATACACGCTAACTCTCCGTTCCAAGTCCCATCATACCAAAACAGCTACGCATGTTCCAGGGTAGTAGAAGTCTGGAGCGAATTAATATTTGTTAATTACATGTATAAATGTATATCAAGCCGGCATGAATAGTTCTATACATTCAGGTGGTACATTCCATAAATAAATAATTCATCATGGTTGTTTTAATGAACATGTTTTCATTCCTAAACTCCAACCACAAGCTTTCATTGTTGTCGTAGTTTGTTGATGTATATCCACCATCGTGCACGAGCTACAGTACGGCCCGTATATTGTTTTATGAACTGTTCCCTTCATGACCAAATTCAGTATTTGTCGTTTCCCATGAAAATACAAATACTCACATCAGCATAAGACAACACAGTCACAGTTATTTGTGGTATTAGCAGAACTGATCATCATTAAAAGTTTTATGCACAACATATACATGCATGTTTAGACTTTTCAGAGCCATTGCAATAGGGTCAACTATGGACATATACAAACGATAACATGAGTATCTTTTTCATGTGAGAAAAAAATATGTGTATATATATATATATATATATATATATATATATATATATATATATATTGTTTAGTGAACCAACTCCATCAAACATGAAATTTACATGTATGAATATGCATAATTCCACACCCTATTCATTATTCATTATAGGCCATAAGACATCAAAAGTCACTTTGTCAGCTTACTACCCCCCTTCATAATGAAGTGGAACGACTCACTGAGCAAGCACCAGTATTAACCAAACATATATAATGAGGTTACCAAGGGTTATGGACATACCAATGATGAGGTAGAGGGGACAAAGTGAGTGATCGTGATTAAAATAAATTAGAAGGAAATAAAACGAAACAATCTTATCAGTGGTGCATGCATTAGTTCAGGCTGTCATCATTCTACATGTTGATAAATTTGAGTAATCTGATATTTATTCAATTAGCTTAAATAACAAGGAAGTGATTATATTTCAGTTAGAGGACCCAATTATTAATTATGTCTAAATCCAAGCTTTTAATTTCCAAATCATGTTATTAAGGCACATGGATAGCAAGCCACATCTGCACATTTTATTACAACTATATATAAGATGTTTAGCAATATGTTTAACACGGATTTACATTACACATATTCATCTACTGAAGATGCAAAGCCAATGAAGCTAAATGTTTTGTAATGTTTTTGTGATCAACCTATCCATCATAGTTTTGGCTCCAAAATCAATTAAAAAGGAGCATGAATTGCACTGAAAGTTGTTCTTTGACATGCAAAAATGCTGAGAAATATCCTGCAATCAGAGCCAAACATCATCTGGCTTATGTAGAATACACTTCTAATTCCAGGCTTCTGGGTCAAACAACTGTGTGTTAAAATATATGTCTCTGATAAAATGATATTACATGATATAGAACATCCATCCAGTAGTACGTGGGCTCTATCAACCATTTTGGGGGCCTCTGTAGCTCAGTTGGTTAGCATGCGAGCGCATCGTAATGACCCAGGAGCCTCTCACCAATGCAGTCGCTGTGAGTTCAAGTCCAGCTCATGCTGGCTTTCTCTCCGGCCGTATGTGGGAAGGTCTGCCAGCAATCTGCGGATGGTCGTGGGTTTCCACCAGGCTCTGCCCGGTTTCCTCACACCATAATGCTGGCCGCCGTCATATAAGTGAAATATTCTTGAGTACAGCATAAAACACCAATCAAATAAATACAATAAATCAACCATTTTGGATTTTTCATTGGCTCTAAGAACGCTCATAGAATGGGAGGTATGCACTTAACTAACTTACTATGTAAGCTTGGGGTTTAACGTGGTACTCAACAATTTTTCAGTCTTTAGAACTTTGTTGATACTTTTCCACATTTTTTTGTGTTTTATTTGATTTGTTATGATTGGAATTTATTCTCATTTGGCTGAAATGGATTTTCCGTTTACATCATCTTTCAACCCACCGATGTAGATCAATGTTGACACAATGAATTTATTCAATACAGTTCTGAAAACATCACACTTCTGGTATAACTCACAGATTCTTTATCTTGCAAAACATGCAGTCATATTCAAACTAGATTTGGCCCAGTGGAACTATATTAAAGGCAAAGAAAAGACTAAAATGAAATATGTATCCGAAAGACAATTAAAAACTGTCTAGGGAAATAGTTGGATTTATTTTATTTTATTTTTTTTACAATTTTATAAACCTAGTAAAATGCATTTGAATATTGTATTCTATGGTGACCTTTTCTGACCCCAATTCTACCAGTGACGTCACATAAGGTTTTCACTTCACAAGACACGTCAGATTGCTACATTTCATCCCTCAAAATGCATATATATATATATACATGTATAATTATTTCAGGCAAAAAATATAGATGTGACGTAACTGATACCTTCCAAGTCAAAACAGACCACCACAGAATCTGACCTTTTAAAACAATTTTACATGGTTAGAAAATTCTATAAAAATAAATCCAGCTATTTTCCTGAACAGTTTTTAAAGGTCTTTCATCTGATATATACTTTACTTTAGAGGTTGTCTTTGGCTTCAAATTCCTGTTGACAGTCTGACATAACTGAACCACCTGCATTCCTAAAACCAAATACATGTATGTATGTGAAATGAAATAATGCACTTATGTAACTAGTTATGTAACTGAATCTGGTGTGCACACCTGCCCACAGCAATCCAATAAGCATCCATGCACATTCTGTTTAGGTGTCTCAACCATATATCAGAAATCAGCATTCTTGTTGTCCGTTGGTATACATGCATCTGGCCACCTGGACATACATATAAATACATCTATATTAGACTGAATGAGCGTTAGAAATCAGCACCTGGAATCGTTCATCTCCAGGTCCCCGATATGAATATTTGTAATACCTCCCTTACCTTCATTAGGTGTACTAGAGGTACACTTGAGGTACATCTGAGGTGTAGCATATCTGAACTGAGGTGTGTCAAAGGTATACTTAAGGTGTAAGTGAGGATCATGTGAGGTGTATATCTGATCTGAGGTGTGTCAAAGGTACACTTAAGGTGTATGTGAGGTTTATGTTAGGTGTATCTGAGTAATGCCAATTATGCAAATTGGTACCTCTAGTACATCTATAGTACACCTCAGCAGATGATGCATATGAGGTGTACCTGAGGTACAGTCAAGGTGTACCTGAGGTAGATGCTTATAGGCAAGGTGAATGTACACTGTTTTCACTTTAATTTGACAGAAAACAAGCTCACTTAAGTAGTATCTATAAAATGAAGGAAGTTTGTAAGAGCATACTGTTCTTTGTTTACAGTATCTGTAAATCTCAACAGATTTACAACAACCACAGTGATATACATTTACATGAGGCTTTCTAGCTGATTGATCAAAATTAAGTGCCACTCTTTTTCTATGACCTTTAGAACAGATTATGTCCTCAAACATGTTACAAATTCTGTCCCAGGAAGCATCAATCTGTGCATTATTGGGTTGTTTTCTCACAGCCTGGAATATATATGCACATTATTCAGGGCAGCCACAGTGGAATAATCAGGGGCAAATATATCCATTCTCTCTGATTGGTCAGTATTTGCACACTGACTGTCAAGTCAGTATAGGGTGACACAAAGGCTTATATTTATTTAGTAAACATCTTTTCTTTGCACAAAAACATTTGTAATTTTGTACTCACCATTTTGTCTGAAGTAAAATATCTAAACCTGTTCTCCCATTTTAAAACTTTTAGTGTACCTAAGGCACATCACTTACTTTTTTTAACATTCAAAGTTTTTAAAGGTGTACCTGAGGTACATCTTCTAAGTGTTGACTTTTTTTTTAAAGTTGCTGAGGTGTATTTGAGGTACATTCTCTCATATTTCAAAAACTGCTCAAAAACTCTTAAAGTTTCAAGGGTGTACCTGAGCTACCTCATTCATTTTTTTCACTTTCAAAGTTTTTAAGGTGTACCTGAGCTACCTCATTCATTTTTTTCACTTTCAAAGTTTCTAAGGTGTACCTGAGCTACCTCATTCACTTTTTTTTTCACTTTCAAAGTTTCTAAGGTGTACCTGAGCTACCTCATTCATTTTTTTCACTTTCAAAGTTTTTAAGGTGTACCTGAGCTACCTCATTCATTTTTTTCACTTTCAAAGTTTCTAAGGTTTACCTGAGGTACCTCATTCATTTTTTTTTTCACTTTCAAAGTTTCTAAGGTATACCTGAGGTACATCATTCATTTTTTTTTAACTTTTAAAGTTTCTAAGATGTTCTTGACGTACATCTTCTAAAAGTTAATTTTTCCTAAGTTCCTGAGGTACATCTGCGGAATGGGCATATGGCTGGGGTGTACTTGAGGTACAGTGCACCTCAGATAATATAAATTAATTGACTGCTTCACTGATTTTACTATCCATGCAATAATAAATATTATCAGTGGAATTTAAGACATCAACAAAATACTGGGATAGCACAGTTAGTAGAGCGTCCATTTCGGGAGCGACAGATCCAGGGTCAATCCTGGGTCGAGTCACACCCAAGACCTTAAAACAGGAAGTTGCAACTTCCTCCCTTGGCGTTCAGCATGAAGGGGATAGTGCAACGACTGGTTGACACGTATCAGTATAATGGCTTGGGTGGGGCATCTTCAGGAAGGTGTCTCATTGAAGCAGCACTAGAAAAAAGAGCGATGGAAATATGTCCTGCAACAAGGAGGCACATTACATGCACTCTAGGGATTCTTTCGTCATCATATGAGGATCATATTGTTAAGTACAACGTTAAACCCCAAACACTCACTCACTCCCGGGGTAAGATTTTCAGCTGGCAAAAAAGCAGTTGGGTATGGCAAAGGCGGCCTGATAAAGTAATTGTTCTAATTGCCCGTTTTTATAGATGAGGTGTACACCTCATCTATACCTCACAATAAGGTGTACATGAGGCATACACCCCATATACACCTGATGTATACCTTACACTGAGGTCTACATCTCATGTCTGTAAGGGCTATGATAATGGCAGTATTCACAACATCCACCCTGAAGTATAGTAGCACCACTCAGAGCTATAGTAAGATGTCTATACCCACTAAAAAACTACAACCCCAGATAGCTTCATAGGGGGCTTGATTTATCACTTGACACCTTAATTAATTGTAAACACATGTCCATTTCCTAACAGCTGTTTTCTACCACACTTACTATGCTTGTGTGTGTGTCTGTGTTTTGTGTACTATTATGGACCACAGCTGTAGTGTGTTTTGTGCAACCTAAATCATTCAAGGACAATGAAATGAAATATAATTCCTTCAAATTTTGTAATTTATCCTTCCCTGAAGCTCTGTGAGGCTACAAAATAATATTACATGCTCCTTAAAATATAGATAATAAGTTATGAATAACACATCTTTATTTATGATTTAAATTAACACCAACTGTTTCACTAATGTAAAATAAAAATTTGAAGTTTAAATTTTGTAATTTGTTTGAAATGGCTTTTGAAATATTGTGAACAGGATTGTCTTGACAGATTGACAGTCATGCCATGATGACTGATATTTCAAATCCTTTGCAACAGAATGTACAGTATGTACAAAGGGAAAGAAATGTCAAAAAATATTACTTTCGGAGCTGATTGAAATTTATCTCCAGTATCATCCTAGGTTTATCTTTATACAAACCTCAAAATACCTTTTTCAAATCAACAGAGCCCTCAGACACAGGCAAAATTTTGCAACACGTGGAATAAGACAAAATGTGGAGGAAATTAAGAAGGCTTAAAACTCTCTCTGAGCTGAATTAGAATCAGTAGTCAGAAGCAAATACAGGGAATTGGAATACTACAACAACACAGTTAGCTGTAGACAGCCCCCCCCCCCCCCACCCCCACACCCCACACACACCTACAATGATCATCTATCACTGGTGTACATGTTATCTCCCGCTGACCCTCCCCAGTCAACATCTACCCCTCCTTCCATGGGTCAGACAGCATGATTTGAGGGGGTCAGACATTCCAAATAGACAGCTCAGTGGTAATGACTTCCAGACTAACAGCTACAGATCACAGAGCCGCCTTTAGCAGAAAGCTTCAGGGCTGATTTCACTAAGCCATTCCTAGCTTACATCAAAATTTAGAGCTGGTCACAAACCTTAGTTTTTAGTAGCAGATCTTGAAATTTTTTGTCTTAAGATACGACATTGAAGAGGTAGTTAAAACACTTCTTGAGCTCTCAAGTAAGCTCTAACTTAAGTCAGAAATGCCCAGTATAAGCAGGCCTGGCTGAAATTCCTGGGGTGGTTATCACAAAAGAGATTAGCGTGTCTGTGGGTTGTTTGTAGTGTATCTGTGGTTTGTCTGTAGTGTGTCTTCGGTTTGCCTGTAGCGTGTCTGTGGGCTGCATGTAGTATGTCTATGACTTGCGTGTAGCATGCCTATGCCCTGCCTGTAGTTTGTAGTGTATCTGTGGTTTGTCTGTAGTGTGTCTGTGGTTTGCCTGTAGCATGTCTGTGGGCTGCATGTAGTATGTCTATGAATTGCCTGTAGCATGCCTATGCCTTGTCGGTAGTGTGTCTATGGCTTGTCTGTAGTGTGTTTGTGGCTCGCCTGTAGTGTGTCTGTGGCTTGCCTGTATTATGTCTGTGATTTACCTGTAGCATGTCTGTGGCTTGCCTGTAGTGTGTCTGTGGCTTGCCTCTAGTGAGTGAGCACTTGTGGTTTAACGTTACACTTAACAATTTCTCTGTCATATGACAACGAAGGTGTCCTAAGAATGTATGCAAGGTGCCTCCTTGTTGTTGCAGGACGGATTTCCACCGCTCTTTTATCTAGTTCTGTATATGTGGTGTGTATGTGGTTTGCCTGTAGTGTGTCTGTGGTTTGCATGTAATATGTGTATGACTTACCTGTAGTGTAGCTGGGATTTGTCTGTAGTGTGTCTGTGGCTAGTCTGTAGTATGTCTATGATTCGTCTGTAGCATACCTATACCTTGACAGTAGTGTGTCTATGGATTGTCTGTAGTGTATCTGTGGCTTGTCTGTAGTGTGTCTGTGGCTTACTCTTTTATCCAGCGCTGCGGAAGTGGACGCTTAACCAACTGTGCCATCGGGGCCGGTCACTTGTCTGTAACATGTCTGGGGCTTGTCTATGCAGTACAATTTTAGCATCATAAAAACACCGTAAATGATTCTATCATCCGCCTTGTAGGACCATTTAAAAGTTTTTTGTGAAGTTATCAGAAAAACATAAATGTTGGCATCAAAACTATCATTTTAAGGCTTTTACGTGCTTCTGAAAATCCATTTATACATTATAAAATTACAGTAATTTAGAACATCATTGAAATGAAAATATGGCATCTAAGTGCAATGTAGAATTCACAGCAAATGTTTTCTAATTCTTTGGCTCCTTCCTGGTTTCAGATTGTGTGTACATTGTGCTGACAAATATTATGGGAGGTTAGCACTTCATCACATTTAACACTGGGAATGTTTTCAATTACTGGCACAATATACACTTGACCTCTGGTAATTTGAAGCCAGGAAGGTCAAATCAAAGCCAGACCCAATGACATAGAATGTCCATCAAGTAAAATAGTTCCAGATACTTCAAAGTAAGAACATCAGGCCTACAGTTAGTGATGTGTAGACAACGAACAGCTGTTGAAGCAAACTTAACACAACATACATGACTTTAATAGGGCTACCCAGGAGCCTCTCACCAGTGCGGTCCCTGTGAGTTCAAGTCCAGCTCAGGCTGGCTTCCTCTCCGGTCATACATGGCAAAGTCTGTCAGCAACCTGCAGATGGTCGTGGGTTTCCCCCGTACTCTGCCAAGTTTCCACCCACCATAATGCTGGCTGCCATTGTATAAGTGAAATATTCTTGAGTACAGCATAAAACACCAATCAAATAAATAAATAAATTTAATAGGGCTAAGAAATAACTCTATATAATCAAGGTTCCCGCCCAGTTGTCCAAAAACTCAAATCAGTCCAAAAACACAAATTAGTCCAAAAACTGAAATCAGTCCAAAAGCACAAGTCAGTCCAAACACACAAATCAGTCGAAAAAAAACACAAATCAGTTGAAAAACACTAATCAGTAGAAAAACACTAATCAGTCCAAAAACACAAACCAGTCCAAAAACACAAACCAGTCCAAACAATCAAATCAGTCTAAAAACACAAACCAGACCAAAAACTCACATCAGTTCAAATGGAAGAATATTATATTCCATTGCCAAAATATGACTTTCCCAATTTAACTATCATTTTTTAACGATTTTACCATAATCTGAGGGCTAAAATCAGGACAGGGTTAAAATATACATGTATGTCTACATTTCGCTCCATGAAAATAAGTATAAATGAAACAAACAACACAGGATAAAGCAGGTATCATTTCACCATCTCCACAAAAGCACGTTGAAAATTTTTGCTTTTTATTGCCTAAAACGACTAACTTGGAAATCGTAGGCCTACGGCTGAGATGCATGGTAACTGACAGTACTGCTTCTGACAAATTAACATTGTAACAACGAAAAGTGTAAATGACATCCCTGTGACATGTACAAAGTACACTTGCCATTCATCACATTTCTCACATTAATCACATTTCTCACATTCATCACATTGCATTCATTTCCCCATTACATGCACTCCAGGTCACGTACTTGCTGTACATAAAATACACGACTCTGAAGCATTCTCCAAAGGCTTTACAACATATAGTACTTACGTTATGCATATACCCCCTAAAAGCTACATACTTACTTGAGCTTGCTTATGCAATATATAATACACTACAGAAAAAATAATACGTAATTAAATTAGGCAGCATAATAACCAGAACAGCAAACTAACGAGGAGAAATCACGGGGATACTTCAAGGCTCATTACTGCATGTCTCAAGGTTTTGCAATTCCACAATTTTTTAAGCCAGCCCCTAGTTCCCTGCACTTGTCCTAAATTTCCTGATGAAAATCACCCATCTAAAATTTCTTGGGTACAGCATTAAAATATATAAATAAATAAATTTCCTTGCAACAATGAAATGTATGCACAGTGGACCATAATTGAGGTGTTACATGTAGTCTTTAGGTATAAAGGAGTAGACATGGGGAAGAAAGCAGGTAAGTTCGACTTTGAGGTGTAATTAGTGTTTAGTAAGGATTACACCAGATGTAGATGAGGTGTAAGTAGTGTTTGGGTCAGGTCTACAGTGAGTGTAGATGAGGTGTATGCAGTGTTTAGGTAAGGTGTACACTGAGTGTAGACGAGGTGTAAGTAGAGTTCAGATAAGGTGTGCACTTAGTGTAGATGAGGTGTACATGTAAGGAGTTGTAACTACATATAGGTGTTGATGAAGTGTAATTAGTGTTTAGGTAAGGTGTATAGAAGGTGTATATGAGGTGTACATGTAAGCAGTGTTTAGGTAAGGTGTACAATGGATAGATGAGGTGAAAAAAAATTTAGGTGGGTTGCAAATGGCAAGCAACTCTTGCTGATCAACAGATGTAATGTTCAAACATTATTTAAATTTCATGGATAAAATCTAAGCAATTTCAAATATTCGGTTAAATTAAACACAGTAAAACACAGTTACAAAAGTATTATTGGAAAACAAATCAATTTGAGTAAACTGTTAATACAGCAACACAATTTTGAGTGATTTCAGCTGTAACATGAACTGGGACTACATGTACTTGCTAGAGTGCACATGTGTTTTCTAACTTAAAGTTATATTGGTGCATCAACCATTTTTTTAAACCCATTTTTCAGTCCTTTAGCAGTTTCTATTTTGATGGGTTCACTCTGCTCAGAAACATAAGTGCAACAACTTGCACCCACATCTGTTAAGCCTCATTCCCCACCCTAGCCGACTGTGATAAACCTGGAAACGTTGTCTACCTTAAACAATTTAGTCCCAAGCTACAAACTTTGTCTATCTTGTACAATACTGCCCTGAGATGGAAGTTATAGGCTGCCTTGGACATTGCAACCCCAGATTTGAAACTCATCCTGCATTGAACAATCAGAAGCTATAAACAGTTTTCAACAATTCAACTCCAAGCTGGAAACCTAATCTGCCTTGAACAAAGAGGTCCCAATTTGGAAACTTATTCCTCATAACGAAGCAGTCCCAAGCTACAAACAGCCTGCCCTTAGCTGGTCCCAATCTGGTGACTTAGCCTGCTTTGTACAAGATGGTACCAAACTTGGAACTCCCTGTACAAGATGGATCCTGACTAGAAACTCCTTGTACAAGTATCCTGTAGCTGGACAGAACTTCAATCAGGCCAAAAAATAATAAAAATTAGCACAATCTCCATGATAAAGAACAACTTATCCTTTATAAAACCATTTATATACAAGGGGTGGGGGTGATGGGCATAGCCATTCCCAGGGTTGACCACACAAATGGTTGGTACTTAAATCTAACCAGGAAACTAGTCTTCAAAACACGGAGAATTTATAGACAGCATAAAAATGACATCAAAGTGATCATTCCTTGACCAAACCACATTTGAGGGAGGGAAGCTCTAATAGAGATGACAGCTGGGTTGAGTCCAGGCTGCACCTAGTGACTGTAGTAAGTGTCACTGCCAAAGGTCACAAGAATACATTATTAAGAATAGGTAAACATTGTAAGCACTTCATAATCTTCACTACAGAACTCCTTATCATTGATTATCATCACTGAATTACATTAAAACAAGGCCTTGTACAAGATGGTCCCTAGCTCGGAACTCCTTGTACAAGATGGTCAAAAACTGGGAACCCCTTGTATAAGATGGTCCTAAATAGGGAACTCCTTGTACAAGATCGTCCCAAGCTGGGAACTCCTTATACAAGATGGCCCCAAGCTGGGAACTCCTTTCAACACAGCTATCCAGGTAAAATGACAATCAAGTACAGCTATGAGATAATTAATCAACACACAAAAACCATATCACATCAGAAAACGTCAACATTTCACACAACTTCAGACTGTTAATTTGTGTACGTTTCTTGGTATCAATTTTCTGTCGTGAGAACACATCAGGGTAATCTTAACTTGGATGCAAGCAAAAGGTATCTAGTTGTTGATATGAGCACACAGCTGTGGATCTACAAGCATGTACATTTCTGGATTGTTCTATTTCACCTTGAACTGCTCATCTAGCTACCTGTTATTCACTACAGAAATATACACACAGACGAAACCCTTGGCGATTTGCCAACAAACTTAATAGACACTTGGAGAAACAAACGGTGTCTGTTACTCAAGACCGGGAACAACTGCAACTTCCCATATGTCAGCTGTGTCTCTGTAGACCTTACGCAGGACTGTCAGACATACGCTTCAAGGATATAAATGTATCCCGATGCCATTAAAGCCGTGGTTCCACTTAAAATGTGAAGGAAAACACTGACAAGCAACCACATCAGCTTGTTGGTGTGCCATATGGCAAAGCTTCCACATATTGACGGTAGGGGAACTAGGAGAGTTTATGTGGGTCGCAGATCCCATTGCTCTGGCAGAACTATTGATTGTCAGTTAGGCTGGAGGTCATAAGGTGCGAGTTCAAACCTGACGTCGGCCAGGGAATTTGTGGATTCTTTTGCACTCAATTATGTTGGCGGGGCTTTGGTGACATTAAGTGGTTAACAACGCTTGTGTGTGTCCGTTTACTAAATTAAGTTCAATGAAGACAACTTGTTTTCCACTAACATGACCTGTACAGGTAAAACTGTACGTCACATGTGGAAGTTCATCAGTATCTTGCCAAAGGTCGGTGGTTTACCCAAGGCACTCCAGTTTCCTAAATCCATAAAAATGATCATCGTTATTAAGTGATAAATCCTTGAATGTGGCATCAAACAAAACTCAAATATTGGGCACGTGTATATTAACAACAGCTGGTATAACAAAATTTTTCCAATACGACTATCGAAAGAATGTGTCCTCCAAATGCTGTGTACTGTACCTCAATTCAATGTTGGTTTATATTTACAGGTATATTTTTATGTACATAAATATGGAGGCATGCAATTATTTTGATAATAAAGTGTTTTCTTTACAAAAAGCAAAGAACTACTGATCAGACAATTTGTTAATTTTGCACAGAACAAAAACAAAATGTTTAATATCTGATAACAATTACAGCTACAATTAACTCATACACGTAATCATTTAATCTTTACGACGTTAAACCCCAAGCACTCACTCATTCACTCACTCATCCTCCTCCAACAACCCACCCCCCACACAACAGACACAATCAAGATCAAGAAAAAAGCTGAAAAAAGAACATTGTTCTCCTCCCATAGAGCTGCTCCTTGCAGATAAAAAAAAACATATTAACTGAAACCCCAAAAAATAAAACTGCCAATTTAAAGAAGAGATATTTCTGTAATGATAATACACTGAGACATATTATTATTATGGGGTTTTTTTGGCATGAATTTACACAAACTAATAAAATATGGATTCTGAAAATTTCATAACATGCACAAAGGCACATGCATGTATTTACTACTGCACTTACCTCGTTTGCAGCGAGCTGATGGGCTTGTTGTTACGGGTATGCAACAGTATGTTGCCATAGTTACTGCAAATGTATCTGGGTCAACGGGTCAAATAAATTCACTTTTTGCAGAAATGCCCTGATAATCTTAGTCCTAGTATAACCACTGACTACACCCTACAAACACATGTTATCCATTCTGATGATGTATCAATAATATCACAAAAATAACAATGTCTTACTTTCCTTTCTCATTCTGATCTTTTGAAATCCTTCACAATGAATGTCTCTATTTTATCCAAGAATAACAAGAAGGTCACCAATTTCAGCATCTATTGAAAACGTGTCACTGTTTGCAGACGATCCGTTCCACTAATGTAATTTCTGACCGGTATCCATTTCTGTCAGTAAACAAACTTGACAGCTATCACAGGTGTCCTGTTGTGACAAGATCATCAGCTACCTGACAGGTGTCAGTAAAGTCACGCAGAGTAATCAAAGAGGCGTCCGTTTCCACAGGTGTCCAGCTTTGCAGATGTCATATTTGACAGGCGTCAGTGGATCTCCATACACATCTTTTCCAAATGTATCTCTTTTTTCTAGGCCCATATATTCAATTTCCTTGGTGATCCACTACAGCAACTGTTTCTCCCTTGGTCTACGTTCCTTCATTTTTAATACATAAAAAAGTTCAATTCTGTAATATATATAACAACTCACAGAAAGCAGCAAATCACTCCACTTAAAGAATACTTAGTCTGAACTATCCAATTTCAACATCTTGTTTAAAAGAATCTGTCCCTGAATTTGCTTCCAATGAAATTTTATATTCTCACAATCATGAACTGACTCGATAACCAGACCACTGGAAATCATAGCAAATTTTCATACGCATCAAGCCAACATCTCATTCAAATCAAAAATATCTGATAAGGAAATCCATTTCAAATCTCATTTCCTGGCCCTTCTAGATGTAAAATTAGATCAATATCATATACAATGAAGTTTAACAGAGATATTTAAACAGGAATCCACCCCAAAGTCGCAAATTCTCTTTGAAACTGAGCCAATGTGTTTTATCAACCAGCTTGTGAACTATCAAAATGTCCACCCTTCATTCCGAGGATAAATATGCCCTGGGCTCCTTTTTTAATCCAGAATTTACCCCATTAACCTTTTAAAGGTCAACTTCCAACAAAATTCCCACTGATTTGCAAGGGTGGGGTTTTAACACAGGAAATTCTGGGCTTAAGTAGGGACCACTTTAAGGCCACAAGATGTCAAGAGATAAAACTTCTTTTTCTCACCAAGAACTCGTTTGCTATGGTGGTGGTGTAACAAATGCACGCCACCCTTTAAGAATATTTTCTCGTCCGCATCTGTGTTACGTCACCATCTGTCCGTAGCAAAGGTCTGTTGACATAATGCCATGACAGAAACGTACATGGACATGAAATCTGTCCAATCAAGAATTAATAGCTGCTTGTGTCAATTTCAAAGAGATAAAATCACAAATACCATATCTCATGTAAAGTTTGAATTGTAAAAATGCACTTCCAGAAGCACATAAAGTCCTTAAAATGATACTTTTCATACGAACACTTAAGTTTTTCTTATAAGAAATCAACCAAACTTTACCAAAAACTCTCAAGTGGCCCTACTATGAATGGATGAATCAATCAGAATCAAGCAAACTGTGTCACTTGATGTCAGACTTAAGTGAAATACATTAAGTGTACCAATACCCCAGTTTCCACAAATAAGCAAATATATGTCGTCGTCAGTCAGTCAATCAGTCAAACAGACCGTTTTCCTAAAATACATGTTATTTACATGTATGTGTCAGTGATATAAAAGGCAGGAAATCTCAGATGTCAAATATCTCAGATGGTAAATGCCCTGTGGAAAATCCCATGGAAAATCTCAAATTGTAAATCTCAGCTGGTAAATGTCCTTGGTAAATCTCAGATGGTAAATCTCAGTGGTTAAATCTCAGATGATAAATCGTGTGTGGAAAATCTCAGATGTCAAATTTCAGTAGCTGGTTAAGACTCGGGTCATACATGTCATATGGCAAATCTCAGTTGTTAAATCCCAGATGATAAATCGCACATGGAAAATCTCAGATGTCAAATTTCAGCAGCTGGTTAAGACTCGGGTCATACATGTCATATGGCAAATCTCAGTTGATAAATCTCATATGGTAGTCAGCCATGTGATACGGTAAATCCCAAATGTAAATCTCAGGTCTGATTATCACAGCTAGGGTCAGCCAGTTAATAAAACTCAGATAATCCTTTAAATGTATCACCTAAATTTTGTGACCAGATTATCACAGGGTTATCGGGTACTCCAGACAGGTATAATCCTAGCTGTAACTGACACATATTTTGACCAGATTATCACAGGGTTATCAGGTACTCCAGACAGGTATAATCCTAGCTGTAACTGACACATATTTGACACTGTCTGACAATTAAAGACACATTTAGTCCAAAGATTAACCAAGAAATCCTTGATCACATTTTCCTTTGCACCAGCTATGCCATACAAAAGCAATACTCCAGCAAATTTTGGCGCATCTTAAACTGTCCACACATGTGTTGAATTCTTTCCAGTCTCCAAACAGCACTTAATTATCCGGAATCAGAAGATCATTTTTCAAGATAAAAGTTCAAACATAATATGTGGGTTGGCAATACACTGAGTTTCACCAATTTCTACAACTGCCAGTCACCTTTGGCATCAGAAGTCGCCTGGGGTAACTAAAGCTTAAATGTGGAACTGCTGTCCTTACATGCATCTACGACTTGCATATTGAAGCCTTCTGCACATAAGAATGCAGATTGATGCATTCCCCCTGTATCCTATCAGAAACGCCCTTGCTTAGCCCCTATACTGTGCCTGACCCCTGATCTATAGCCTTAGCAAGCCAGTATACCATCTGCACAGAGGGGCACATATCAGTATTACAGCTGAAGCCTTAAGATTCCTGCCATGAAAAATCGGTATGTTTTGACTTAGTAAAGCTTCCAGCCCACTAGCTAACTAACCACTTCCTACTTCACTCAGCTAAATGAGCAGAACAGTTGTGAAATGATGTCAAACGTTTATAAATATCCAGCCTTATTATGAACACAGTACAATATTGTACTTTGCTACAAATTCCATATCACACATGTTCAAAATGAATGCATGTTAAATGCCAATTTGGCTGCAATAGAAGTGAAGGACGCACACTGAGATTTTTAAAATAATTTAAGTTCTACGTAAACATGTCAATATGTATCAATATGTATCAATTTACGTTTTCTGCCTTAAGAAATTTAAGTTTTCTGCCTTTAGAAATTCAAATTTCTGTACATGGCAAGTTTTTTCACAGCTCTTTCAAATTAAAAGGTCTCCAAACATTAAAATGACAACAAAGATTTACATTCAATTCAAGAACATATAACAAGATAATTTAAGAACACTTAAACCGTTCTGCAGCCCACACCTTACAAAATCATGGATGAGTTTACCCTTCACCTAAAAACCCAGCATCAATCAGCAACTCTACCAAATTCATTATCCATCTCAATTATTTCTTACAACATTCAAATGCAACGTCAGCCTTCCATTTGGAGCTCGGAGCCTAGCAACTCATCATATATTTTACAGTAACCTGTGGATGGTCATAGATTTCCTTCAGGCTCTGCCTGGTTTTCTCCAACCATAATGCTGGCTGCCCTCATATAGCGAGACAAGAGCGAATAAATGACAGATGCTGATCTAACAAACAATTCCGAGGTTTCCAGGATTGACTGACCATTCCATCTGTCCTGAGCAAGAAGTAATGTAGCACCAAGGTTCAACAATTTGAAAACTTGTACCTTTTCTGTTCCATGAAGAAAAGCACACTCATTTCGCCACTGTTCTTCAAAGCTGTTGCAGAGAAATTATCCCTCTTTTGTACATTACATGTCTTTTCACTCAACCATCACAGAATGCGAAAATTACTTCAATATCCATTGGAGAGTTTTCTGTTTGTTGATAAAGATGTACCCCAGAAAACTACCAACAAAACAACCAAATTCTCCGTGTACATGTCAGATTCTCCACAACTCTGCCCCTCGAAGCAATGATGCGCATGATAAAACTCTGCTGACTTTACTGCGGCCAATCTTCATGGAATGCCAAAGGTTGTCCTTTTAAGCAGACAAGACAGTCTAGAAACAGTATAACCCACTGGCTACAACAGACCCAAGTCAGAACCCTCACAGGAAAGGATTCATCTTTGAGGAAACACAAGACAATGATTCTACTCGCAAAAATCTGCTTATTGTCAGGAAAGAGGATAGGCCTGTCTTGTACCTTCAGCTGATATAAGTATATACATATACCTACCTCAACAGCCAGAACAGACTAACAGAGAGAGCCTGGTATTGTTGGACTTCAGAGGCTGCGAGACTTGGTAATTGTTGACAGCTGTATTGTTGTCATTCTTTTCAGTTTATGGTCTAAACTGTTTACTGTACGTATAGCTATATACTTCAGCTTTGTATCAGGCTACTGACAATTGATTATTCGTCTCTTATGTCAGACTGTCCTCTGAGTATTTGTTTTTGAGGCCAACAATTAAGCATGTTCATTTACTAATTATTGGCTCTTTTGAAAAAATCACGGCATGAAATGATGCTCTCAGACGCTGACGACAAATAACGAATCGAGTGTGATTTGCCTAATAATAAGACGAGGATAGTTATTGCAATGTTTGCGCAGGATAAATGAAACATGGTACAGGAATTACAGCTATACTCTCCAGGTTGGCGAAACTCCAAATTTTCTGCTACATGTCATGAACACTGTTCTCAGACTGAACGAACACACGAATCTACATCCACATACTGATGGCTAAAAGAATGGCTAATTAGCAAATGGTAAATGATCTAAAATCCACCACCCCCACCCTACAAGCCCAAAAAAGAAAAAGTTATTGCATTTTGAGTGTCATAAAACAAATGTCATAAAATATTACTTTTGACGCTGAGAAGTACATTTTTCCATACATCCTACTTTCGAAACAGCAGAACAGCCAAGATCAACAGAACAGCCAAGATCAACAGAACAGCCAAGATCAATGGAACAGCTAAGATCAACAGAACAGCTAAGATCAACAGAACAGCCAAGATCAACAGAACAGCTAAGATCAACAGAACAGCTAAGATCAACAGAACAGCCAAGATCAACAGAACAGCCAAGATCAACGGAACAGTTAAGATCAACAGAACAGCCAAGATCAACAGAACAGCTAAGATCAACAGAACAGCTAAGATCAACAGAACAGCCAAGATAAACAAAACAGCTAAGATCAACATAACAGCCAAGATCAACGGAACAGCTAAGATCAACGGAACTGCTAAGATCAACGGAACAGCTAAGATCAACAGAACAGCTGAGATCAACAGAACAGCTAAGATTAACAAAACAGCTAAGATCAACAGAACTCATATAATCAGAAAAAATGTGCAACTTGCATCCTACTTTCAAAACAACAGAATAGCTAAGATCAACAGAACAGTTAAGATCAACGGAACAGCTAAGATCAACAGAACAGCTAAGATCAACAGAACAGCTAAGATCAACAGAACAGCCAAGATCAACAGAACAGCCAAGATCAAGAGAACAGCCAAGATCAACAAAACAGCTAAGATCAACAGAACAGCTAAGATCAACAGAACAGCTAAGATCAACAAAACAGCTAAGATCAACAGAACAGCTAAGATCAACAAAACAGCTAAGATCAACTGAACAGCCAAGATCAAGAGAACAGCCAAGATCAATAGAATAGCTAAGATCAACAGAACAGCTAAGATCAACACAACAGCCAAGATCAACAGAACAGCTAAGATCAATGGAACAGCTAAGATCAACACAACAGCTAAGATCAACACAACAGCCAAGATCAACTAAACAGGTAAGATCAACGGAACAGCTAAGATCAACAGAACCGCTAAGATCAACAGAACAGCTAAGATCAACAGAACAGCCAAGATTAACAGAACAGCCAAGATCAACAGAACTCATATAATCAGAAAAAATGTGCAACTTGAGTCAAGAGTGAAATTTGGATGATTTACGGTATGTTGACTGTTTCAGAGCTACTCAGACATGGAAGCCATTACACATCTGTATGTTTACATATGCAAATGCCCATGTAGGCGATGAGATAAAAACAACAAAGTAGCTGTACAGCCCATAATTCCATCCGCAGACAAAAACAGCTTACATAATACCCGCATCTCACAAGGATATAAATAGCTTAGCATTGCAACAGAATGTGACTGGAAAGGAAGTTCAACTTTTAAGGGTCATAAAACATAAATTAATCAAATTTAAGTCAAATCTCAATCATGTAACAGAGGGAGATAAAAATCAAACATGAGACAAAAGCAGTTTATATATAAATGTCCAAGAGGTGAGTGTATTGCTTTACAAAACTACACATACACTAACGCCATCAAATACTGTATTTCACCTTAAGATTAGCATTCTTAAAGTGACAAATTTAGCTTGATTCTGATCGATTCATCCACCTTAAGGAACCATTTAAGAGGTTTTTGTAAAGCTTGATTAATTTCTTATCAGAAAAACATAAGTGTTGGCATCAGAGCTAGCATTTTAAGGCCTTTAGGTGCTACTGAAAGTGCATTTTGACATGGTAGCAGTAAGCCAAGTTTAAAGTATGTTGTTAAAAATGTGTGTATCATGTACCATTACACATTCAACCTTGAAACAGGGAGTATTATTTATTTCTTCATTTGACTGTTCTTTAATTATTAGAGATATTGCACGAATGTTTCAATTTTATGACAGTGGTTAGTGTTATGTGTGAAGGAACAAAGAATGTTTGTGGTATTGAACCACCTAGCTTTGGCAATTAACTGATTAACTTTGCCACATGTGACGTGCAGCTATGGACACCATACTGGTGAAAGACATGGTCAAATGTGTTCGACTACACAAATGGTCACACAAATGGTCACACAAATGGTCACACAACTGGTCACACAACTGGTCACACAAACAGTCACACAAGCAGTCACACAAACAGTCACACAAGCATTCAAACAAGCGGTCACAAATGTGGTCACACAAACGGTCACACAAGCGGTCACACAAATGTCACACAAACAATCACACAAACGGTCACACAACTGGTCAGACAAGCAGTCAGACAAGCGGTCACACAAACGATCACACAAACGGTCAAACAAGCAGTCACACAAGCGACATTAAGTGCTTACTGTCAACAAGACAGAAAATTAAAATGTACATTATGCCATATGTATTCCTTTTCCAACCCTATCAGTGCTAGTATTCTTGGAGCTCATTGTTGGGCTGCTATAACTTTTATCGTAGATATAATCTATATTTTTTATACAGCACCATTATATCCACATTCCCCACATGCCCAAACACACAATGTTAGGCTCAGCATGTGGAGGACATAAGCACACACAGGTACACCGTAAATACAACAATTCTTCAACCTTTTTACATGGTTGCAAGGTATTTATTCAAACATATTCTGAAGATGTTAGCCTGCATAAACTGATAAAATCATACTTTTTGTGAAGCCCTTAAATGGACCAACCCAACCACTGTGGTTTTGGCCCCAAATTCAAATTAATAATGTGCATCAATTGCACTGAAAGTTACTCTTACACATCTCAAAATGTTGAGGAATTAGGGCATATGTATATATATGTAAAAATTCCTGTCTATCAACATGTACACTGTAGTTGCATGTTCCCAGTCAACATGTACCTGCCACATGTGAGCAACGATGAAACTGTGACTGGCAAAAAATGCAACCAAATCTGTGTTACATTTGATCTACATGTGTGTCTCGCACACTACCATTCTGCTACATTCATAGATTATTGGTACAGCTTAACATCTGCCACCAGTAAATAAATAAAGAAAAAACATTAGAGCTAACATTCAAAAATTACATGTAGACAAGCACTGTTTATTACAGGAATGCTGTTTATTTTCATACACATCCAGTACAAGCCAGCCTAAATTAGATCCCTGTCCAGGCAAGCTTGTAGCCAGCTATCAGCTAGCCAATATTATAGCAGCTTGCTTGTGGTTCGCATTATTTTACGACTAAAAGATATGTTTAAGGACAATTAAAACTTTACAACTTTCCCCTTCTCAAAACAATTCTGTACAGTATTTTGGCGATGTCAAGTCACATAAATTAATTAATAAATTAATTATTAATTAATTAAATTGATTAATTTTGATATTTGAAAAAGAAGATAATAATAATAATACTGTTTAGATACAATTAAATATTAGCATCTCTTAAAATTTTCCTGCCAGCTCTGAAGTAATTTTATTTGAAAACTGTGGTAATTAACTTACACTGTTTATTACACTATATCTTTACATTTCCCAAGTTCTAATGAAATTTTAATTTGAAATCAGAGACTTTGGCAATTTAATTTTCACAAATTGCATCCAAAATTGTACTCACCTTTCACATGATCTACATTTTTAAGAATTAACTGGTCGGGATGTAACTTCTATTAAAAACTTTTGTCTGTGCCCCTTCCCCCAACAAGACCCCCTTTTCCCCCCACCAGGTCCCCCTCCCTCACAAGACCCAACAATCTGACCCTTTGTAATCAGGTTGTTTTATCCCCTAACACCCATGTTTTGACCCCAAACCCCCCACAATCCCAAGGAAGGTTAGTCAAGGTCGTGTTAAACCCATATCTACAGTAAGGAAGCCAGACAGACAGCTTTCCTCTACAGCTGGTTATCATCGGCCTCCCACAAGTCTACACCCTTACATCCTTACCCCTCCCCCCCCCCACTCCTCCTCCCCAGCCATATGTACATACATGAACCTACATGATTAATGTACATGTGTATTATGACTATAAATCCATTCATACTGTAACATGTTCTGTTTACAATTTGCACCTTCAAAGAGTACATGCAGTAGGTACGGCCATTGGTAGACTATCCCAGCCCAAACTGTGAGGGCCCAGGGGTAAAGTTTTAGGGTGCTGGAGGGAGGGGGTGGGGTGGGGGGGGGGGGGGGAGATGGAGAGATGCCCTTGAATCGCTTTATGGGGTTTTTATTCCTCACATAGATCCATTATAGACTTGTGTGCTTGACAGTCTACAGTGCAAGTCTGTGCATGGGCCTTTATTTTGTTGGACACCAATGAATTGGTTTGATTTTACTTTTGGTTTCTTTCTTTATTTTTTTTATTTTTTTTTATGACACCTGGTATGGTTATGGCTATGCTGGCTGTATAAAGCTTCTGACCTCGCTGTCCAGTAACTGGAACAGCCTTGATTTCACGTCATAACTTTACATCACAATACATTTGTCTGTATATAAGCATAGAGATATCTAAAAGAAAAGACAATGCTAGACCAAATGTATACACAGTGATAACATATTCCACAAGAAGTTTAAAAACCATACTTTTTCTATTTCTCTGATTTTGTTTTTTATTTATTTTAATTGATTGGTGTTTTACGCTGTACTCAAGAATATTTCATTACAACGGCGGCCAGCATTATGGTGGAAGGAAACCAAACAGAGCCCAGGGGAAACCCACGACCATCCGCAGGTTCCTGGCAGGCCTTCCCACGTACTCTCTGATGTTACATAGCAGAGACATCACAATTAAATTAAGTAAGCAAAATAATTCACACCGAGGAAGTGGAAGAGAGTGTAATGCTATCAATTTTAACCAATCAGATGCGAGTTATTTCAACAACCTGAGAAGGCAGCTGTAGATTTTCGCTGGCATCAACCATATACCATTTTGCATTTGTACCAAATATGAGCCTGGGGTAAGAGCGACGCAACATCCTACACATATCCCATGTTTCTCCAACATGGCACCTTCCATGACTTCGTAAGAATTCCAGATTAAAAGTTTACTTATTGCGTCATCAAGCACATCAAAAAAAAAAATAATTCAGGATAATAATGGACTTTAATTGTCTTTTTTTTTTAAGATAATACTTTGTACAGAAATAAAAACCAAAATGAATGTAAGTAAAGCTAATCACTGTCATATATATACAGACCTCTCTGATTGAATCCATTCATATGTCTAATGTACAAAGTTCAGTTTTAAGTGTATTTAGTGTTCGATAAACAAAGTTTGTAATAAATTATTCAAATTATGTCATAACAGAACAAGTACACCATTTAACTATTTAGCCGTTCCTTTGAATTTTTATTATTATTATTATTATTATTATTATTATTATTATACACATTATTAATTAAATTACCTTGCAATTACCTTGCAATTCACTTGTTTCTTTGTGTACATATGTTTATATGTATGCTTGGGGTTGAATGTCGTACTTAACAATTTATCAGTCATGCATGTATGACAATGACGAGTCATTAGGTGAGTGTACATATATTGTGATAATGTGTTTTCTTGTGGCCCATGCTGCCCAAGTGCTGCCGCCAGTGATATGAAGTGCTGAAGACACAAGACATAATGCAACACCCAGTCACATTATACTGACACCAGGCCAACAGTCACATTTCCTTGCTCTAACCTCTCTGTTCTGAGTGTCAAGCGAAGCAGCAGTTGATGGAGGGTAGTTGGGGACAGTGGGTGCAGATTTTTGAAAAAGGCATAGATTTGAAATTACTGAGGGTTGGGGGGCTTCTGGTAATTATCTTCAAGTAAGTTTGCTTCTTTTCGTCTTTTTTTTCTGTTTTTTTTTTTTGTTTGTTTTTTTTTTTCCTTCTTTTTCTCTTTTTTTTATCAATTTTTGCAAATTTATTTTAGGATGCAACACTGAATAATGATTTAACGATCAGACTTTGAAATAAAATAAAACAAAAATCTGTCACAAGTCACATGCAAATTTTGAGACTTCTACTAGTACAGTATGAATACACTTGAATTATATATTTTCTGTAACCATTTGCTGAACAAAAATGCAATTCTGCAGAGAAATAAAATTCATAAAATACTATACGTTTGATACTTAATCTCACAAATCCCCAGTAGGGCATCAACCAGCCTTCCAAACAAACCTTAAAACATCTTTCAAACATGGCTACAGAGCTCTCAGAACCAGGCCAAATGAGTAACTTAGTAAATTTAGAAAGTTTCAGTCAAATGCAGTACAAAATAATTTGTATCCCATTATATACTCTTCACAGTCTTCAAAATGTCTGACCCACATTTAGGCTCATAGTGACACACCTTCCACACAATCATTTATCACGGTGATCCAGAGGAGACACTACACCTACTGATGCTGTCTCACAGTTCTTCTTATTATACTGTACTAATAATATACACATACTGGCGGAGCTATCTTGGGATTCCTCCTAAATATTTACCCTAGGAAGCAAATATTCCTGCTGCCCATCCGCAGATCTAACAACAGTTTAGCCGAGACTTTCAGCAGTACCGTCACCGCAGGACAACTGTGTATCCAAAACCTCGTAAACAGTTCCACCCTCTTCTATCACAGTAAATATACAATGATGTCCTATTGCAGTCACTGATAATACATGTAGTATTTCTGTGATCTGAGGGTAGTTAAAAGTTTACATGCCCCAGTCAATGGTTTGTGGTGAAGGAAAAAATGATGAGGCCAGACAAAGTTTAACCACTGTTGATGAGACTGAACACTATGGCATAACCTAAATGGGGTTCTAAAGCTTTCCTCAAAGCAAAGCAAATCTAGCCACACACGAAACCTCAATCAAGGTATTTCTCTTGATTTCAGTTGTGTTAACAAAAATCACTGCCTGTCACTTGTGACAGGTCAACCCGCAAAACATTTTGGCCACTGACTACCCGCCCCTTTTTATTGAATATAAGTACTGTACATGCCGTACATACCCAATAATCTTAGGGACACATGTATATTTGTTGAAGCCGAAAGTGAAGTGAAGTGAGGCCGTAAGAAGGTCTGCCAGCAAACTGCGGATGGTCGTGGGTTTCCCCGGGGCTCTGCTCGGTTTTCTCCCACCATAATGCTGGCCGTCGTCATATAAGTGAAATATTCTTGAGTATGGCGTAAAACACCAATCAAATAAATAAATAAATATATATGTTGATGTTGATGTTCAGTCCGTTACATTCCTTGGATTATTTACCACATTTTCTTCATCCACGCCGACCATGGACACTTTTTTGTGATTATATTTCAAAAGACGTACATTTCAAAAGGCATGATGGGCAGGTGTCATCCAAAATATTTAACACTTACCTTGTGCTTTTTCATATTTCATCTTGAGCACCTGAAGACTGGAGATTAGTTTGGCTCTGTGAGCTGATATCTTCACCCCAAGTCCTCTAAGGTCCCCTTCTGTTATTGTAAGGAGCTCCTGTAACAAGTGGTATAAATTAAAGTTTAATCTGGAGAGTTTGTAACCACCAACTTTCTAAGGTCCTCTCCTCTGACCGAGTCATCTATAACGGGAGGTACAAATTACAGGTGAGTAACTCACGACTAACTGACGCGCAAATATCAAGTTTAATCTGGAGAGGTTGTAACCACCAACTTTCTAAGGTCCCCTTCTCTGACTGTGTCATCTATAATGAGAGGTACTAATTACAGGTGACTAACTGACATACAAATATGTTTAATTTGGCCACATATGTGCAAAACTCATAACCCCTAACTTCTTTAAGTCCCTGCTCTGTGAGTAGCTACTCTGACTGTCTGACTGACAAGCAAAATTGATGATCACTATACTGTGAAGCTACTCTAGCAAAAAGTTACAAATTACAGGTGAGGAACTGATAACTGATAAGCAAAATTGATGATCACTATACTGTGAAGCTACTCTAGCAAAAAGTTACAAATTACAGGTGAGGAACTGATAACTGACAAGCAAAATTGATGATCACTATACTGTGAAGCTACTCTAGCAAAAAGTTACAAATTACAGGTGAGGAACTGATAATTGAGAAGCAAAATTGATGATCACTATGCTGTGAAGCTACTCGAGCAAAAAGTTACAAATTACAGGTGAGGAACTGATAATTGAGTAGCAAAATTGATGATCACTATACTGTGAAGCTACTCTAGCAAAAAGTTACAAATTACAGGTGAGGAACTGATAATTGAGAAGCAAAATTGATGATCACTATACTGTGAAGCTACCCTTGCAAAAAGTTACAAATTACAGGTGAGAAACTGATAACTGATAAGCAAAATTGATGATCACTATACTGTGAAGCTACTCTAGCAAAAAGTTACAAATTACAGGTGAGGAACTGATAACTGACAAGCAAAATTGATGATCACTATACTGTGAAGCTACTCTAGCAAAAATTTACAAATTACAGGTGAGGAACTGATAATTGAGAAGCAAAATTGATGATCACTAGACTGTGAAGCTACTCTAGCAAAAAGTTACAAATTACAGGTGAGGAACTGATAACTGATAAGCAAAATTGATGATCACTATACTGTGAAGCTACTCTAGCAAAAAGTTACAAATTACAGGTGAGGAACTGATAATTGAGAAGCAAAATTGATGATCACTATACTGTGAAGCTACCCTTGCAAAGAGTTACAAGTTACAGGTGAGAAACTGATAACTGATAAGCAAAATTGATGATCACTATACTGTGAAGCTACTCTAGCAAAAAGTTACAAATTACAGGTGAGAAACTGATAACTGATAAGCAAAATTGATGATCACTATACTGTGAAGCTACTCTAGCAAAAAGTTACAAATTACAGGTGAGGAACTGATAACTGATAAGCAAAATTGATGATCACTATACTGTGAAGCTACTCTAGCAAAAAGTTACAAATTACAGGTGAGGAACTGATAACTGACAAGTAAAATTGATGATCACTATACTGTGAAGCTACTCTAGCAAAAAGTTACAAATTACAGGTGAGGAACTGATAACTGACAAGCAAAACTTGATGATCACTATACTGTGAAGCTACTCTAGCAAAACGTTACAAATTACAGGTGAGGAACTGATAACTGATAAGCAAAATTGATGATCACTATACTGTGAAGCTACTCTAGCAAAAAGTTACAAATTACAGGTGAGGAACTGATAACTGATAAGCAAAATTGATGATCACTATACTGTGAAGCTACTCTAGCAAAAAGTTACAAATTACAGGTGAGGAACTGATAACTGACAAGTAAAATTGATGATCACTATACTGTGAAGCTACCCTTGCAAAGAGTTACAAATTACAGGTGAGGAACTGATAAGTGACAAGCAAAAACGAAGATTGATTTGGCTCTGTGTGCAGAGGTTGTGACATCTAACTCTCCGAGATCCTCTTCTCCTGTTTGGAGCAGCTCCTATAACGAGAGGTACATATCACCTACACTGACTGACTGACTGACTGATTGACAAGCAAGATGATTACTATATTTGACTTAAAAGTTTGTCAGTGACAATGTAATACACTTTGCCTCAGTCTGTCTATCTTAATCCCCGGTTCCACTGATCTTTTGTGTTGTGAGAAAGGTGTTTGGAGGTTTGCTTGGAAGGCTGAATGGTATATCCTATTGGAAAATGTAAGCTTCAGTCCTCAAAGAAATATATAACCACCTTTATCTGCCTCTGGAAAATGCACTTTTGAGGGCAAGTTTTTAGGGCATATACTGTAATTTGGACCAAGGTGCAATTTTTCACCATGTATTTGATTGACTTTCATTTGCCACACTCTAGAATTCTTCATTTATGAAATCCTGTGCCAGTCATGATTATGTAAGGGGGAAACCACACATTATCAAAGGTAAACCATACATTACCAAATGTAAACTACACATTACCAAAGGTAAACCACACATTACCAAATGTAAACCACACATTACCAAAGGCAAACCACACATTACCATCATGAAACCACCCATTATCAGGATGAAACCACACATCACCAGAGATAAATCACACATTACCAGGGAAAGCACACATTACCAGAGATAAATCACACATTACCAGGGCAAAACCACACATTATCAGAGATAAACCACATAATACCAGGGAAAGCACACATTACCAGGGTGAAACCACACATTACCAAAGGTAAACCACACATTACCAGCGTGAAACCACCCATTATCAGGATGAAACCACACATTACCAGAGATAAACCACACATTACCAGGGAAAGCACACACTACCAGGATGAAACCACACATTACCAGAGATAAACCACACATTACCAGGGAAAGCACACATTACCAGGGTGAAACCACACCATACCAGGGTGAAACCACACATTACCAGAGATAAACCACATAATACCAGGGAAAGCACACATTACCAGTGTGAAACCACCCATTATCAGGATGAAACCACACATTACCATTGTGAAACCACCCATTATCAGGATGAAACCACACATTACCAGGGTGAAACCACCCATTATCAGGATGAAACCACACATTACCAGGGTGAAACCACATGATACCAGGGCGAAACCCCAAATTATCATGATGAAACCACATATTACCAGGGGGAACCCTACAGTACCAGGAGAAAACTACTGCACCTCACCAGGTATCTGATACACCTCCTGACATAAAGCTACAATCCAACGAGCAACAGCTGGATTTGAACACGCAATCTCATCTGACAATTAAGGGCTGGGGGGGGGATCTTTCCGCAGAACTGATGAATATGCATTTCCAGTCTTCTCAACCAAGGAGGAACCTGATCCCTGTTCATAACACCAGGGCAGGATAACACCACCTTTCGATTTTTGGTACCAAATGAAATTCAAAAGAAAGAGAACAGGTCATTTCAATAAAAGGATGGAATATGAGGGATCTTTCAGAAACTTAGTAACAGTATGGATTTGAGTCTTGCGTTTGTCTGTATATATACCCCACACATAGCCCAGGCATTTATGTTCCACCACTTGAAGCAAAAGAGACTCAGGGTTATAAAAAAAAAAACTGCAGAGAGTCACGGAATGTACCATCTCATCCTCTCAACAAAGAATGCCATTTGTCTCCCTGGACAAAAAAATTTTTTTTTTTCGTCAGCCTGTTTTTCTTCTTGCACGGATAATTAACAAGGTGATGCTGATGTGTTAAGCACATGTGATAGACAAACACGTTAAATAGCTTAAGGTCATAGGTCTACACTGTTAGGCAACTATATGTGGTCATTAGGGTCCCTCTATGGCTTAGTCGCCTAACGTGTTGTTGTCACAGCTGATTGGCTCTTTGACCAGTCTTAAATCAAGCTCTGGTACTGTGTTTCAGCTGTGGCTTTATGTCTGGACAATTGTCAGGTACCTTACAAGGCAAAGGTCATGGTTTGCTCAAGCCACTCTGAATTCCTTCACCCGTAAACCCAACTGCTGTTAAAATTGTTTGACATTGCTAAAAACCAATTAAATAACAGAATAACAGAAATTCCTACCGACATTTAGGCAAAAAGTTTAAATGTTAATTACACATTTTAATGCGAACTAAATTTAGAAAGTAATTTTACCAATGACAACATTATAATTGAAATGTGCAGGTATGACCAGCATTCAGCTTGAGCTAGGTGCCCTATTGGCTTTTCACGCATTATCACGCGAGATCTGTAATATTGGAGCGTGGACCGTAAACAAGAATTTGCGAGTCAGGTTGTCTGTCTGGCCGAGAAAAGACAATACTGCACCATAATGTTCAACATTAAGCCAGATGAATTTCAGAACTTATAATACAATCTTTCAGAAAATATATATATACATGTATGTACATGTACCTGTACTGTAAAGAACCTAAAAATAAAGGCAAATAAATGTCCTGAGACTTGTGGGTATTTTCCTCGTGAAATATCCATGTAAATCAGGGGCATAAATCACATACATGTACACCAAGAATGTTAAAGAAACTTTCTTGTAACTTCTGTGTTTCCTTTGTCACTTTTCTTTATTTCCTTTCTAATTTTTTTTTTTTTTAATGTTTTCCTTAGATCATGATTTTATGTATTATGAATCTGGTTATTTTACTTCAAGGTTTGTTTCATATCATCATACCAATGCGGTCGCTGTGAGTTCAAGTCCAGCTCATGCTGGCTTCCTCTCCGGCCGTATGTGGGAAGGTCTGCCAGCAACCTGCGGATGGTCGTGGGTTTCGCCCGGGCTCTGCCCGGTTTCCACCCACCATAATGCTGGCCGCCGTCGTATAAGTGAAATATTCTTCACTACGGCGTAAAACACCAATCAAATAAATAAATAAATAAATCATATCATCATTTCAGGTACTTCATTTTAATACGTCCACAAAAATGCAATTTACATCTTTAATACAAGTAATAAAAATTTCACAGAGAGCTCCACCTATGTTAAATTTTATGTAGTTTAAAAAGGGTAGCCAAAATTATTGCCTTTCTGTACATACCCTGTGCTATTTACAGAGTTAAAGTCATTCCAAAGTTTGAAGAAGTTATGATGCTACCTGCTTTAATTAATTAAAGCTACTAATTTTTGAATGGCAACACATACACAGACAAGGCAGACATTTTGTGATATATTAATATTCTCGCTATTCTAATAAAGTAGCAAAAATTTGGATTTAACTTGTGCTGACTGATGTTTTGCCAAAAATCTCCAGCCCCTTAACAGCTTTAATAATTTTTGCGCATTCATTTTTTTGTTACTGTTATTTATTTATTTATTTGATTGGTGTTTTAAGCCGTACTCAAGAATATTTCACTTATACGACGGCGGCCAGCATTATGGTGGGTGGAAACCGGGCACAGCCCGGGGGAAACCCATGACAATCCGCAGGTTGCTGGCAGGCCTTCCCACTTACGGCCGGAGAGGAAGCCAGCATGAGCTGGACTTGAACTCACAGCGACCGCATTGGTGAGATTCTCCTGGGTCATTATGCTGCGCTAGCGCGCTACCCGACTGAGCCACGGAGGCCCCCCGTTTTTGTTACTGAGGCAAAGTAATACAAAGACACCAATCTTTATGAATTGATAAACTGATTGATTTGTACTTTGATCAGTAATTTATCAATATATTACGTAAACCTGTGCACCCAAAAGATTATCTGCATGTGCACCCTTTTTTAAAAAATCTAATTGTACGCAGTTCCCTGGTGTGACCACAAAAGTTTGTAGACCTACTGCGTACTTCATCTTTTGTAAAAACTACTATGTTGACTTATTTAAATTTGTCTCGTATTATAATCTTGTAATTTGGGATACGCACTAGGACACTAGTGTACACCTCTTGAAATTGTTCAGATTATTATTACTATTGTTGGTCAACTCCTAAAATTGCAATATCTCCAAAACTGGTAAAGGTAGAAAAACCAAACTTCATAAGGAACATATGAAGGAACTTTTGACGTTTTCAGCTCTATTACTGATAAGCTAAAAAAATCGTCTTCTTCAAAACAGCTAAACCTATGGAGATAAACTTTTCGCTTACAGCTTTTAGGTGGATCGCCCTACCCATAATGTAAAAAAATTTTTAGGTAGGTCAATTTTTCAAACTGCTTAAAATCATTAAACAAACCAATTCCCTGGTGCCCCTTGACGTCACAATTACAAGTCTGCAAGAATTATTTTTGTACTTCCTGTTGTTTTTGTGTTATGACCGAAAAACCAACCAAAATTTGACAAATCATCCTGTGTAAATAACACAGGAGCTTCGTGCTAGATTGCATGAAACCATTAACTGCCAACCATGGGAATAGGCATCAGCTTTGCAACAATGTATTCTTTCTGTATTTTGTCCTGGGCTATCAGCAGAAGATCAAAGCCTCCTAGTCTCTAGGCTGGTTTTCAGTACTTGGCGAACTTGTAAATGAAGCCTGGCAGTGTAGGGTTCAAATCCAGTACATGTCCCGTTTCCATTTCCTTATTTTTTTTCTCATTTTTTCTTCTTTTTGCTGATCAGTCTTGAAAATCTAGTTATTATTCTTCTTAGTCCACTCGTAAAATTGCAATATCTCTAAAACTGGTAAAGATAGAAAAACCAAACTTTGGCGTTCTAATGAGGAACATCCATTTATGAAGCAACTGCTGACGATTTCTGCTGTTTTACCAGTCACATGATCTAGCCATTATTTTGAAACGGATGAGACAAACTTTTTGTTTACAGTTTTTAGGAGGATCCCCCTACCCATATTGTACGAAACTTTATTGTGGTATGCAAATAAGGCCAAAACTGACCAATGAACTTGGCCCAAAAGTAGGTCAATTTTAAAACTGCTTCAAATCAGTAAACAAACACACTATCTGGTGTCCACTGAGAAATCTGCAAGAATTATCGAGCTTTGTGTTGTTTTCATGTTTTGACCAGAAAAACAACAAAAATCTGACAAAACCGTCCTATGTAAATAACACGGGAGCTTCATGTTTGACTGGATGAAATTATTGACTGCAGTTTACCACCGGAAGGGTCATCAGCTCTGCGACAATGTATTCTTTGTCTTCTACTCTCCAGCACAAACTTAACAACAATGTATTCTTTCTGTCTTTTGTTCTCGGGTATCAGCAGAAGAACAAAGCCACCCAATCTCTATTCTAGTCTTCATTACTTGGCCAATCATAAATGATGCTTGGCAGTGTAGGGTTCAAATCCAGTACATTCCTTTACATTTTTTCATGTTTTTTACCATTGTCATGAACTTTATAGACATCAGGCTACCTACCAGAAGTGGTAAAGTCTAGTCGTGTGGACAAGGTTGTTTTTCCATTGTTCTGATTACAGTGATTTTACAAAAATAGAAAACACTCTGAGAAACAATACTCAGATTTTGTTAAGCCTAATTAAAATTAAAAATTTTGTCCTTTTTTTCCAGCTGTATGTGGCTAGACTTGTTTGGTAACCTGTATACACACATGCATGTGGCTCATTTTAACATGGTATCAGTATGAAAACGTGTAACTGTCAAATAACACTTGTAAATTTCATTTCACAAACCAAAATATTCATGCTACGTCACTCTTTAAAACCACCGTCCCTTACAGTGAAAGACAGCACCTGACTTATGTTTTATGTCCACTGAAAGACTACAATTCAAAGTATTTTAAATATTAAGATTAAATATTTTTTTAGCTTTTCTTCAACCCAGCTTGACACAGCCTCAGCACGTCTCCATTATTGAGGGCAAGGTGACGTAACGTTTACTTTTGCTCCCTAACGTTTTCCGCATAATAGTTTAAGCAGTAGCCCATGACAGACAAATGCTGTGGAGTTCGGCACTGAAGTGATAAATATAGTTTATCTTGGAAACTGGACATACTAGAAGTTGTTGTACCACCACATTCATGCTAAATTCTTAAACAAATTGAAACAAATCTAAGTACCACTGAGGCTGATCTAGGCATTCGACTGTGGCTGGATTTTATGCCTTAATTTTGTAGCAATGGCTTCTAAGATGAAGGCATTGCTGACCTAGTTATTGCGGACGTCACAGAAAGCACCATGGCTTGAACACCATGTTTCATTAATTTTACTGTATTTTATAAAAGAAAAACAGAAAAAAATTTCTTTGTATGCAAGAAAGATAATGGAACAAAATTTAAATTCTTCAGTTGTAATACATTCAGAGAAAAAAAAAATTGTAAAATTTTTAATTAATTTTAAGCGTTGCCCGGTGAGATGCCATCTTCTAAATCCCATAAACCCTTGGTACCTCTAATGAACGTTGTTTCCTAATAAATATATACAAGTAAATCATATATACATACTTTTATCTACATACTTATAATTATATTGTTGTTTTTCGAATTTTATCTAAGGTTTGGTTCTTTCAGAAAGTGGTTTTAAACATGATGTCTATTTTGGTTTTATGTTAAGTGTTCTCCATGGTATCAAAAACCATTCACTGGCTCCTGTTTTAAACCTGTTCTCGCCATGTTATGGCTGAAAAATTGCCAATGCACCCTTAGGCCATAATCAGTCATTCATTCATTGTAATGAATGTTACACTGACTTGGATACTTGTTATTTATAAACTGCTGACTAAACGCTAAAATGAAGCGACAAAGAAATATATCTGGGGAGATGATTGTGGTTTGGACCAAGACGCCATGATATTGTCTCGCATAACTTGTGACACCATATTACACGGTTTGTAAATCAACTTAGTTTACGTCCGTAAATGATACAGACCTTCCCCACAACACTTTGTGAAATGATCCTTCGGCTACACATAACTAAATCATTGTAAACGATCTAAGAATGATGTCTTATGCAGTAGTTATCATGTCATTTCAAGGAGTGAATGGGTAAAGGCCTAGTCACAGCTTACGCCAAGCGATCTGATAGCAATGTGTTTGATTGGACAAAATTCTGAAGATGGCTGCCTCGGCTCACACCAGCCAATTATGCAGTATTGTTATTTGGTTTTACATGCTATTCAGTGAAATTTCATTAAAATAATAAAGTATGAAACTTTCTAGAAAGCTTAAATATCCTGCTTTCAACTGAGATATGTTTTAGCCACGTGCTGTCTTTCACCCTAAATTTTTGCTACTACAGACACGTAACAAGTTAGCAAAACCATGTAACAAGTGTTATTCTTCAACATATTGAATTACATCTACAGTTGGCAGGGGAAAATGCACATTGAGGCCTTAAAAATGATAAACTAACATTTAAATTTTTCTCATAAGATATTAATCCAACTTCACCAAAAAAGAACCTCTTTAGTGCCCCTGTAAGGTAGATGAATTAATTAGGAATCAAGCAAAATGCATCACTCGAAAAGTGCTAACTTTACGTGAATTACAGCATTCATTTTGCATACAGGTCGAATGGATAGACATACTAACAGAATATCGCAAAGACCAATATGCCAAAAACCAAATATTTAAGGCCAATAAAATATATCCTCTGGATCTGGATCGGAGAGTAACTGAACATAACACACCGATATGAGGCTCATTTCACAAATCCTGCTTAGCGCTACATTCATGAAACTACCATGGCGATAATGTGCCTACAATACAAGTGATCATGGTAGTTATGTACAAATAAGTACGTGCCAAGATCACAAAGCAATCTTAGATTGAAGTTAAAATTTTACTCATTAAATTTGGTATTAGCTGAAATTTGTTGCAGAATAACTTTCCCAGAATTTACATTTACATCAGGCAATTGTTTCGTGATTCATGATTTTGTGAGGCCTGATCATCAGGTGCCTTACCTCAACCCCTGAGAACTGATCAAAGATTGGCAGGTATTCCAGCAGACCTGTTGCCTCCAGCCAGGTGCTGATGGGAATGTGCATGGAGGACATTGTCAGCAGAGGTTTAGCAACAGGTGCTCTGGCTGACTAAAGGGAGGCAACTCTTCACATCTCCAGCATACAGCTGTGAACAGATAACACTCAGTTTATTTATTTATCAGACTGATTGTTGTTTAACACCATACTTAGTTATATGAATTATTCATTTATATAATGGCGGAGAGTTTTATGAGTGGAGGGAACCTGTGTGCCAAATCCACCAACTTTTTATAGTTACTGCTGAACTTTCTCCCGTGTGACACACAGTAAACACAATACTGGTGAATGATAGTGGTCTTAATTGAACTGTCACAAGAGACTTTAAAAGAGGAAGTTGTAACTTCCTTGCTTGGCATTCAGCATGAAGGGGATAGTGCAACTACCGGTTGACCCGTATCAGTATAATGGCTCAGGTGGGGCAGCTTATTTGCTTTCGGTAAGGCGTCTCAGTGAATCAGCACTAGATAAAAAAGCAGTGTAAATCCGTCCTGCAACAAGGAGACACATTACATGCACTCTAAGGATTCCTTCGCCGTCATATGACTGGAAAATTGTTAAGTACGACGTTAAAACCCCAAGCACTCACTCACTCACTCATAATAAGCACATTTTTATTTGAAGATGCCTCGAATTTTTTTACTCATATGGTGAGCCACAATGTCAGAATTTCATTTAACAATGAAGTTCTCTTTTACATCTCCTTTCTGACATAAAGGCATGTGAAAAATTTGGGGTTTGTATTACGTTTATTTCATAGAATAAAATAGATGCTAGTATAATGCAAGTTTAGTTTGTGTATGTTGGTCGGCTAATTTTATATTTATTTTATTTTCTTTCATGCAGAATGAATTCTATGGTTATTACATGATACATGTAAAACACAGATCTATTCTGGACATTCTAAAAATTCTTTCTGAAGATCCGATTATTACAGATTTGTATTTCATATCTGCTGAAAAATATCCAATTACAGCTAGGTTTCAATGAAGAAAAAATAATAAAAAATGAAATGCCCATGATTTTAGAAAAAAAAAACTTTGGTTAAGGTGGTTTTTGTTAGAATAACATTTTAATTCGAAAATAAACTTGAATGAAATATGACGCTGATATCTTCCATCAGTGTAGTACGTATAGCTTCAAAAATAAAATTTATTTATTTGATTGGTGTTTTACGCCGTAGTGAAGAATATTTCACTTATACGACAGCAGTGAGCAGAGGAAACCGAGCAGAGCTTGGGGGAAACCCACGACCATCCACATGTTACTGGAAGACCTTCCCACGTACCAAAAACAAAATAATCAAAACTTCAAAAGTTATAAGCTATATTTAGTTTGATTATTTATTTGATTTCTTTGATTGGTGTTTAAGGTTGTGGTACATAGAGGCAGTCAGCGGCTGACACGTACATGTAGCTTTAAGGTCTAACCACTGTCCTTTGCCAGTTACCTGCCAAAACCTCCTGACTTAAAGCCACAGCAAATATACCAACAGCTGGAAGCACAGCCTCACATCCGCATATCTGAGAAAGTCTCCATGAACTCTACTTGTCACACAAAGTTTACAGCATGATGAGAACCAATTGACCCAGGCTGGTCTGCTTGAGATCATTAATCAAAAACTGGAACACATATAATACTGTAATTCTTCAACATTTTCAAATGTTTGCAGGATGTTTATTCAAGCATATTCTCAAGGCGTTATGCTTTGTAGACTGTTAGAATTATGCTTTTTGTGAAAGCTCTGAAATTGGCCAATCCAACTTATGTAGTTTTTGTCTCCAAAATCAAATTACAAATGTGCATAAATTGCACTGAAAGTTGCTCTTTCACATGTGAAATTGTTGAGGAATTAGGGTAGTTAGTAATTGAAAACTGAAACATTTAACTGAACATGGTGAATCTTACATGTACAATAATCCAAGTACCTTAACAATATAAATTCTGTGAGCCTATATATACACAAGTCTTCCAACTGCCGGCCTAGAATTAATGTTCAGATTTTTCACATGTGAATGTATCACTGACAAGCTCAATACGCTTGAAGTTATTCTTACAGCAATAATCGCTGTATTCTGATAAAATCATCGAATGCTTTTTTTTTTTTCTAAAACCAACCAGGTCAATGTCAGTATTTTCTTTTCTTGTTCACGTTTATATCATGCTCAGAGGCCTTATGTTTTGATACGTGAAATTTCCTTTTACAATGAGAAATGTTAATTATTTACAGAAAATGATTTAAAATTTCACCACAAAGAGGGCAGTTTTAGAGGAAAGTAAATGTCATAAAATATTACTTTTAGTCCTGAAACTTCCATCTTTCCACCCAGATATTGTGCTACCTTTCATATAAACCATACACCACCTCTCTAACATGACTAGAATTCTTAGAATCAGACAACAGACCTTTGATAAAACTCAAATCAAAAGTGTAAAAGTACTTGGTGCCTGTTATATTTTATGATCCATGTTATTTACCAGTCTGTCCTCTCCGGTTATTTGTGGCGAGGTCTGGCATCTACCTGGAGATGGTCATGGTTCTGGCCAGTTTCGTAGCTCCCACCGTGATGCGAGCCGCCATCGTGTAAGTGAAATATTCTTGAGTATGGCGTAACAGATTTACCTTTTCTTTACTACATTAACTTCTGTTTTAAACCGTAAACAAACAAATTTATAAAATAAATATAAGCTGACCTACAATTTTAGAAACTTGAAACAGAATTTAACTACACTACGTAGGACATCAATATGCTAGACATCCTTGTGACAAAATTCTAAAATTGGGGAAGTATAAAAGAGTTAATGTGAAAGTAAGGCAAAGCATAGTGCCCCTTCACCCCCCCCCACCCCCACCCCCCCTTCAACCTCCATCACCCCCCCCCCCCCCCAAATACATATAACCTTATTGCTCAAACTTTTCACATATGCACATTGTAACTCTCAGTTTGTTTTTTGGGTTGGCCAATTTCAGGGCTTCAGAGAATTTATAGTTTTATCAGTCTGCACAGAATAATGCCCTTAGAACATGCTTGAATAAACACCTTGAAAACATGTGAAAATCACAAAAACACACACACACAAGCGCCCTTCATCGCTTATTGTCACCATGGCCCCACAAACAGTGAGAGTAGGGGAATGTACAAATATCCTGCCCCAGAATGGCACTGAACGGAATCTACTGATTTCAGAAATGATGATACTGCATTTTCTATTATGTCTAATATCAATACATTCGACACGGCCATACCTATCAAGAACAAATCAGTACAGAAGCATAAACAGACCAGTTTAATGCTGAAATTTTTCTGTATATGGGGAGAATTGCCAACAGTAACACATGCCGACATGACAACTCATGATACATGAATAAATGAATATACACTGAAACATGTAAAATCATATCTGTATGTACATGTAGGTATACACTAATACTGATATACATTACATGAACGCAACATAAAGGTTTTCCTCATAATGATCTGCTACCAATAATAAAGTATGTGAGGAAAGGTGAAACTTACGCTTCAGTGAACACACAGTACGGTCTATAAGCTTGATATGGTAACACAGCTTGTATTATGCTTACTACAAAACTCCTGTACCTCTAGATAGACCAGTACCTGTAAATTCTATATACGTAAATATATAGACGTAAGTACATACATACCCACATGATCTCACCGAATGAGGCCAAGCCTTTGTTTAGAGTCCGCTAACTTCTCTGCTGTGACATAATGCGTGTACACAGTACACTTAGGCAGACTTCACCCAGAGCATGCTAGACAGCACGTTTCGACAGGTGTCACAGCGCTTAACGACCACAATTCAGGTATGCTGTAAAAGGTAAAAATGACACAAATTCAAGGCATAAAGAATACCAGTTGCTGGGGTGAATCGTGGATTTCTCCCCACTGAGTATCTGGGTCAGGGAATGTAGCTGTATCATAGGTCAGATAATAAGACAAGATAGCAGCAGAAACATTAAGGTGGACTGTCTGTGGTGTTCCTCGGGCAAAATTCCACAGTCTATTGTCTTTATGATTGATAGGGACCATACATTAATGAGCGGGTAATCTTTAAAAAATACATGGGTCGTCAAGTGTGCAATATAGATGTACACGCGACACCAGGTTAATTTTGTGCTTGAAAGTGACAGATCCTTTAACAGAAACTGCATTTGAGCTAAACATTTTTTATTTTAATGAAATTTTTTTCTTTTTTTGAAATACTGTTACCTGTAAATTCTGTCCAACAGACATGTGTGAAAATGTTTTTTTTTCTCCCATTTTTTTTCTCTTCATTTATTGTTTTTGATTTATTACACATTATAATAAAAAGATTTTATAAATATTCCAAATACATTTACAGTTAGTGCACAAACGGAAGTAAATTACATACACAGACAAGTACATCGCATCTAATATATTTTTATGTTTGCAAAACTGCATGTCAAAATTATTTATTCCATGCACAACAGTCTACATTTCTCCTTGTCGCAGATTTGTCCCAAAATTAACATGCGTGAATTTACAAATTTATAGTGCTGTCTAACTGAAACTGAATTCAGTTGGCAGACAAGCCCCCTCCACACCCTTCCCTCCCTACCACCTGAGGCTGAGTGACAGTCAAACACAACTTCTGAACTCTAACCTCTCAACACTGCAGAAAGTCAGCCAGAATTGTCTCCCTTGTATCACGACTCAATGGAAGAGCTTTAAAGAAGAAGAAAATTTTAATATGAATCAAATACCATTGAAAAGAGGATGCATTTCCTCGCAGGTGCATGCCGTCAAAAAAAATTCTAATATGTACCTCAAGTTGATAAATAATAGATAAAGTCAGCGCTAAAATCTGCTGTGGGCGACTCCATTTGGCCTAAGAACTAGTCCTGAAGTCTTGTGTGTTAGGAGAATTGCAGTCGGAAACCGCCGAAGTGCAGTTCCTACATTCCTGGTAGAACTCTTCTTCCCAGAAGGTAGCAAACAGTATAGTTCGTTTTCCGATTGACGATCGGGAAACCGGAATGTTGGACATAGGTTCCAAGTTACACGAACAAGTCGGCAGTTTTAACAACTCTCATTGGCTCAGAGGCAAAAAATCCCCAGCATAAATTACAGGGGTGTTAAAGATGGAGGATGTGATGGACTCGGCGAATTATGCCCGCTTTGCCTTTTTAAGGCTTTACGTGTATGGCGAGGAAAAATTGCAAAATTATGCAAATGTGCTCTTTTCAGCCTATAGTGTCATTTTTTAAAGTTCTCTTCTGCTTTAAAGTACTTGACGTATATGCTAAAAGCATTATCCATGCTTCTATATACACTGCATATTACCCCAGTGCCATACTCTTGGTTGATGAGGGAAGGTCTTCCAGCAACCAGCGGATAGTCAAAGGTTCCTCTGGGTTCTGTCCGATTTCCTCCCGACAATGCTGGCTGTCGCCATATACCTACAGCATTTTTTTGTGTGGTGTTAAACTCCTATCAAATAAACAAATAAATAAATAAATATTGTCATGCTTTAAAGATGTCTTAGTTACTGGAGATGGTGATCAACTTTATTGGTGTAGAAAAACATACCTCACCCCTACTCCAACCCCACCCCCACGTCACCCCTCCTCCATCCCTCCCCCACCCTTTAAACTGACTGCCATAGTAAAAGTGAAACTCCTGATTACCATTATGACGTAAAGCAATAATCACATCATTAAAAATAAATTTCCTTTATCTCCTGTACCAAATGGTAATTAAGCGACAATACTAAAACAGATATATAACTCTTTTTTTTAACTGGTCAAGTTCAATAGGGTTTTCTTAACTTCTTCGTACATCAAATGTTTGACAGCCGATAGTGTTGTCCTTTCGGTTTATATATCGACTGTTTGATATCAGGAACAAAGCTAAAGCAAATAAGACATTTTAAAACCAGAGTGGAAACGCAGTATCCACCAACTGCAATTTGCCGACCAACCACGCATGGGAAAAAATTGTGGAACCAATACTAAAACTTGAAGATCATTTCCACCACTTGTATATATGTCAAAATAATACAAATTAATATACAGATTGGTGCTAAAACTGTACACGTTCAACATACTTATCCTGAGTAAGCATACATGCAGTTCATGTTTCATTTGTCACAAACACGTGTCCCGCTCTCTGTTATCACGATGGTATCACATTCGCCCCCTACCGGTAAATCATGGGAGATAACTAGTCTCCCTATGGAAGCCGGATGAGCAAATCGCTCCCAGCGCCCAGCGGGTCGCGACACGCGGCCAGATTTGCTCAGCCGAAATTGTTTCGAATCGAATCTTTAAAAAAGAAAAGGCAGCTGAAACTGAAGTAAGCATTTTCAGTGGCCAAATATAGGCATCGCAAAGTGATATCAAACGTAGAGCACATACATATTGGCCGCTGCAGACCACCGTCGGCCAGGGATAGCTTAAAGTGATAGCCAACATCACATCCATATACAGACCACTTGGCAGGGAGATCTTCAGTGTCCAAATATAGACAGCTTAAAGTGATATTCAATATCACATCCATATACAGACCCGTGGCTCAGTCGGTTAGCGCGCTAGCACAGCGTAATGACCCAGGAGCCTCTCACCAATGCGGTCGCTGTGAGTTCAAGTCCAGCTCATGCTGGCTTCCTCTCCGGCCGTAAGTGGGAAGGTCTGACAGCAACCTACGGATGGTCGTGGGTTTCCCCCGGGCTGTGCCCGGTTTCCACCCACCATAATGCTGGCCGCCGTCGTATAAGTGAAATATTCTTGAGTACGGCTTAAAACACCAATCCAAAAAAAAAAAAATCATATACAGACCACTTGGCAGGGAGATCTTCACTGTCCAAATATAGACAGCGTAAAGTGATAGCCAACATCACATCCATATACAGACCACTTGGCAGGGAGATCTTCAATGTCCAAATATAGACAGCTTAAAGTGATAGCCAACATCACATCCATATACAGACCACTTGGCAGGGAGATCTTCAGTGTCCAAATATAGACAGCTTAAAATGATATCCAACATCACATCCATATACAGACCACTTGGCAGGGAGATCTTCAGTGTCCAAATATAGACAGCGTAAAGTGATATCCAACATCACATCCATATACAGACCACTTGGCAGGGAGATCTTCAGTGTCCAAATATAGACAGCTTAAAATGATATCCAACATCACATCCATACACAGACCACTTGGCAGGGAGATCTTCAGTGTCCAAATATAGACAGCGTAAAGTGATATCCAACATCACATCCATATACAGACCACTTGGCAGGGAGATCTTCAGTGTCCAAATATAGACAGCTTAAAGTGATAGCCAACATCACATCCATATACAGACCACTTGGCAGGGAGATCTTCACTGTCCAAATATAGACAGCGTAAAGTGATAGACAACATCACATCCATATACAGACCACTTGGCAGGGAGATCTTCACTGTCCAAATATAGACAGCTTAAAGTGATATCCAACACAACTAAAACAGATACATAACACTTTTTTTTTGACTGGTCAAATCCAATAGGGTTTTCTTAACTTCTTCGTACATCAAATGTTTGACAGCTGCTAGAGTGATGTCCTTTCGGTTTATATACCGACTGTTTGATATCAGGAACAAAGCTAAAGCAAATAAGACATTTGCAAACCAGAGCGGAAATGCAGTATCCACCGCTGCAATTTGCCGACCAACGTCGCATGGGAAAAAATTGTCGAATCAACACTAAAACTTGAAGATCATTTTCACCACTTGCATATATGTCAAAATAATACAAATTAATAAACATATTGGCGCTTCTGTGTCTGAATATAGACAGCCTAAAGTGATATCGAACAGCGCACATCCATATGCAGACCACTTGGCCCGGGAGATGTTCAGTGGCCAAACATAGCAGCATTATGTGATATCCGACGTGATATTAAGTGACAGCACAGTCATACAGACAACTCGAGAATTAAGGCAGATGTTCTGCAGCCCAGTTGGATTGAGAGGTCTCTAACTTATACACGTACTATGATAGGATATCACGGCTTGCTGGGCTATAGATGCTCAGGGGAGATGTTCATAAAGGGATATCCAACAGAATATAATTAAAGGCGTACAGCATACTAGAGTAAAACCAGAGCAGCGACGACAATGTGATAGCTGGCAAATACCACACGTTACCGGTGAAATACGGCCTCTTGTCAATTTTCCTCAGTTAGGGTTTTATTTTAACTCTTCATGGAAATGCTTTAAAAATAGCAAATTGCACGCCCCTAGCGCCATGGCTTAAGCCGATTTAGGTTAAAAAAAAAGGTATGCAGAAATGTTAATTGTAATGTTTTAGCCGTCACTGCTCTAGAATTACTCAAAATGCTGTGCTGTCATCTCACATTTAACATTCAATAACTATGCAAGGGAACCAGAAACATCAATACAGAGACTACTCGAGTCCAGAACAGTGCGCAGGGGTCTTTGACTGCTGGATTTGAACACACGGACTCGTTGATCAAGAACCCTGCATATATATATCACATCCATATACAGACCACTTGGCAGGGAGATCTTCAGTGTCCAAATATAGACAGCTTAAAGTGATATCCAATATCACATCCATATACAGACCCGTGGCTCAGTCGGTTAGCGCGCTAGCACAGCGTAATGACCCAGGAGCCTCTCACCAATGCGGTCGCTGTGAGTTCAAGTCCAGCTCATGCTGGCTTCCTCTCCGGCCGTAAGTGGGAAGGTCTGACAGCAACCTGCGGATGGTCGTGGGTTTCCCCCGGGCTGTGCCCGGTTTCCACCCACCATAATGCTGGCCGCCGTCGTATAAGTGAAATATTCTTGAGTACGGCGTAAAACACCAATCAAAAAAAAAAAAAAAATCATATACAGACCACTTGGCAGGAAGATCTTCACTGTCCAAATATAGACAGCGTAAAGTGATAGCCAAATATATATATATATATATATAATCTGTCCAGATGTGAAAAATTCATTCAAAACATGAACTATATATACGAGGGTTTAGGCTATATAGCAGAATGACACTGTTTAATGTACACTGCAGAGATCACCAGCATCGGCATTGAAGATTAACATTTTCTATCGATCTCATCATATATTCAGTCCTGCGTAACAATAATTAAGGTCAGGCCTATAGGGATTAGTTCCGATATAGGCCTATATTATTGATTATTATGGTGATAATCAATTCTATACACGTCTTAGTGTTTATTTTAAGTGGACGATATTGTGCGAAATCACGTAATATATTTGCTGGCAAGGAATGTAAAACCAGTATCAGAGGATTCTCTTGGACTTGCAGCAAAATATACGGCGATGGGCATCTGAGCTGTGTGGCGAGCGTATTATAGTGCAGCCTAAAACCTTAGGGTTCCTACTGGCCTGGGTTATGTGTGACCATTTGCCAACGACCACGCTGTTGTCGCTGATTTGGTTTTCCTCTTTATATGACGTAGTCTTTTATTTTATTGCACACTAGTAGATGTTTCTAGTAGATAAAAAATGTACAAGGTTGATTAACAGATTCTTACATAACATCATATGCTCAAAAAATATTTAATTGCCCTTGTTGAACTACCGGCCTTCGACAAATTGCTTGCGAACTTTCCCACAGTGTGATGTACGTCACATTGATTGAAGGTGCATCGTCTTCAACCAACGTTAGACTGCGCTAAAGACATTTCGAGCCCTTCATATCGACCGCTTATTGTCATTAATGCTCTGATAAAATAGTGAATCCACAAATTCCCTGCACAATCCCGCACGGACTGTGGGATGTGTAAGATGAAGTATAGCGCCAGTCATAATATCCTGCCTAATCCTTCAATGCCATTACATCATTAAAATGTACACACTGAGAGAAAATTTGGGTCAACTGACTCAAAAGTCTCAGTTATACAACTGACCTAATTCAACAGAAAACTGAGTCATCTGACCAGATCAGCCGAGTCATGAAATTCATCTGGTTATATTGTTGACTCACTTAGTGAGTCGGAAACTCGCAGGAGTCTTTCTTCAGCGACGACATGCAGTGTGATAGACGTACAGCATAGAGAGCAAGACCAGAGCAGCCACGACAGTGTGACAGAGGTACACAATAGATAGTTAGACCAGAGCAGCGACGACAGTGTGATAGACGTACAGCATAGAGAGTAAGACCAGAGCAGCGAAACAGTGTGATAGAGGTACAGCATAGAGAGCAAGTCCAGAGCAGGGACGACAGTGTGATAGACGTACAGCATAGAGAGTAAGTCCAGAGCAGCGACGACAGTGTGATAGACGTAAAGTGTAGAGAGTAAGATCAGAGCAGCGACGACAGTGTGATAGACGTACAGCATAGAGAGTAAGACCAGAGCAGCGACGACCGTGTGATAGACGTACAACATAGAGAGTAAGACCAGAGCAGCGACGACAGTGTGATAGACGTACAACATAGAGAGTAAGACCAGAGCAGCGACGACAGTGTGATAGACGTACAATATGGAGACTAAGACCAGAGCAGCGACGACAGTGTGATAGACGTACAGCATAGAGAGTAAGACCAGAGCAGCGACGACAGTGTGATAGGCGTACAGCATAGGGACTAAGACCAGAGCAGCGACGACAGTGTGATAGACGTACAACATAGGGACTAAGACCAGAGCAGCGACAACAGTGTGATAGACGTACAGCATAGAGAGTAAGACTAGAGCAGCGAGGACAGTGTGATAGACGTACAGCATAGAGAGTAAGACCAGAGCAGCGACGACAGTGTGATAGACGTACAATATGGAGACTAAGACCAGAGCAGCGACGACAGTGTGATAGACGTACAGCATAGAGAGTAAGACCAGAGCAGCGACGACAGTGTGATAGGCGTACAGCATAGGGACTAAGACCAGAGCAGCGACGACAGTGTGATAGACGTACAACATGGGGACTAAGACCAGAGCAGCGACAACAGTGTGATAGACGTACAGCATACAGAGTAAGACTAGAGCAGCGAGGACAGTGTGATAGACGTACAGCATAGAGACTAAGACCAGAGCAGCGACGACAGTGTGATAGACGTACAGCATAGAGAGTAAGACCAGAGCAGCGACGACAGTGTGATAGACGTACAGCATAGAGAGTAAGACCAGAGCAGCGACGACAGTGTGATAGAGGTACAACATAGAGAGTAAGTCCAGAGCAGCGACGACAGTGTGATAGACATACAGCATAGAGAGTAAGACCAGACCAGCGACGACAGTGTGATAGACGTACAGCATAGAGAGTAAGACCAGAGCAGCGACGACAGTGTGATAGACGTACAGCATAGGGACTAAGACCAGAGCAGCGACGACAGTGTGATAGACGTACAACATAGAGAGTAAAACCAGAGCAGCGACGACAGTTACCCAGTGAAATATGGTCTCTAGTCAGGTTACCTCATTCAGGGTTTTATAACAACTGTTCATGTAAATGCATAAATTGTAGCAATTTACAAATTGTATATGAAGAAATATTATAAAGGTTTCCTGTAACGCCAACTTTACGGCAGGGATATTCAATTCTGACCTTGAATATCTCATCTTGTAGTAGAACGCGTAAAGGTCCTGTGTATTGTTACAAAAAGTAGCAAGTCGGAGATACTCCATCGATTGTCTTCACATCGTTTCTTATATTTTATATTAAGTTCAGTTCTCTGCTTTTGTAAGGAAATGCAAGGATATGCATGCACGGCGTTCTGAATCTCTGGCGTTCTGCTTCATAAAGGCGCCTTATTCCATTTTACTCGTGACTAGGTGACTGTTCAAGTATCGTGTTGAATAAATTCGCTAAGTTGGACATACGTACAGTTGCAACAAAACGCAGCTGAGGTACATAAAATTTATCTTCAGTCATACATGAAGATGTTCATGTAACCCAGCTATATACATATGGGTAGAGCTTTGGAGTTGTAGGCCTACACACCCCATCCCGCATCATTACCAACGTATATTAGCAACAGATAAGCAAAGACAACACAGTTAACCATGCATGACACAACTGAATTCATAAGTAAAGAAAAAAAAAGTAACATAGGGTTTACAAGGGGATTCCCCATCAGTCGCCTATGGAGATATGTTTTGCAAGAGTGAACAATGGCATGTGTTTTAGACATTCGCATGGAAGCATAGACCTAAAAACATCATCACGTATAAATGCCCATACAAGATATAAGGAGCCGTAGGCCTATTAATACTTGCAATTATTTGTCATTACATATTACAAAAGATTTGAAATGGTATTAATGGTCACTGCAGGGTAATAACTGACACAGTCAGAAAAAAAGGTTTTCTGCACGAATCTTAATTCAACGTACCTCATCTACACCCATGGAGGTAATTTATTTGTTTATCTATTCGATTTTTGCTACAGCTATACTCAAGAATTTTCACATACGACTGTGGTTAGTTTTATCGGTGGAGGAAACCGGCGTGCCCACCATGCTCCGTGTGAACCACCTACCTTTCACAACTTACTAGGAAACTCTCCCACATGTATGTGAATGACATGCGCCCCACATGCAGTGAAAGTGGTGGAATCTACAATTTCCCAGTCCAGTCGGGTTCGAACCCGCGCCCATATCGTTTGAAAGGCAAGCACCTATGACCACTATTTACAGACAATCTACAGTAACTATAATAAAACTGATTACATATATTAAAAATTCTCGACCTCTTCCATTCTTTAACGCCAGAGTTGCCTTTTTCTTACAGTTGTGCACATACCTTTACCATATACAGGGTGTCCCAGAAGTCGCACACCATCTAGAGCGGTGTGTTGACCCATCTCTTCCAAACATAAAAACCAATTCAACTCTTTCTTGCAATGTTAGTTTATTAGCCATAATTAACTCTGGAAGAGTTGGGGGGGGGGGGGGGAGTTAAAATCAGTATTAAATCTGAATCACAGATGGGACACCCTGTATGTTAACTGAGCCTTGTGTAGGGACCAATTTATTTATTTATTTGATTGGTGTTTTACGCCGTACTCAAGAATATTTCACTTATACGACGGCGGCCAGCATTATGGTGGGTGGAAACCGGGCACAGCCCGGGGGAAACCCACGACAATCCGCAGGTTGCTGGCAGACCTTCCCACTTACGGCCGGAGAGGAAGCCAGCATGAGCTGGACTTGAACTCACAGCGACCGCATTGGTGAGAGGCTTCTGGGTCATAACGCTGCGCTAGCGCGCTAACCGACTGAGCCACGGAGGCCCCGTAGGGACCAACCGGTAGATGTTTTCAATCTGCATTGCAGAGATGTGTATAGTCTGATCATATAAGCAAATTTAATTTAGCATGGAAGCATTACAGGTTGTATCTACATAGGACCAAGATTGTATACACATGTTTAATATGCCGTAAAAGCTACAATGTGCATGCACACTGCAGGTGTATGCATTTGTACATAATATAAATCTATGTTTGCCCAGGAGGGTCACCATGTTTTTTCTTTATATTTTTTTTTTTCATTTATCCATCTAATTAATATTAATATTTTGTTTTAACCTCTCCCCAGTCTCTAGGACTAAGTAAGATAAGCAAAACGGATATGTCCAAACATACTGACTACCGTATGTGGCTTGAAATCGTAAGCATGCATGTAACTAATTTTTCAACACAGATGCGGTATTTACATGAACGTTTGCAAGCTGTAAAGGATTTACAAGCTAATAGAGCCGTTGTAATTTTCCTAGGGGATATTTTGCAATACTGGTATGTCTTTTTTCTTATCGAGGAATTACGTATGTACATGTATGTGGATATTTCAAATATCCAGGCCTTTCGCAATAGGCATACTGTTGATACATTGGCGTGGCGTGGGTCATGACCTCTACAATTGCCCAGTTGCCAACCAATCAGAAAGCTGGGATGTCGCAAGTGCGGACTCAGAACAAGATCCTAGGCCCAGGGAGGAGGCAGACTTTCACCATCTGAGGAATAATCTGCAAGCAAAAATGGGTTTCGAAGTTTGCGGACCGAATGAAGTGATGGTAGTGTCAGGTAGATACATCTTTGGTCTTTCATGCTCTGTCAAATTGGTGGAAATTCAAACCCTGCATGTGTTGATTTCCGTGTCTTTTTACCGCTACTTCATTCTCTGTCTTCGGCGACATTATCAACAACGCTGTAGACAAGCAGCGATTGCAAATGCAGCCGCTTGGTTTTTACATGTTTTCAAAATATACGTGCAGTGCGGTGGTTTGACTCCATTAAAGCAGCTACGAATAGCTAGTGCCGTCTGTTTACTATTTTATAGCGTATGTTGACAATATAACTCACGATTTGTTGTGTTTACTTAGTTCATTTTGTCTGTGCAAGGTCTTGATCATTAACATTACATATGTAAAACAAAGTATACATGTACTTTACCATGTAACCTGGCCAGGACAAACTGTAGCTAAAATATCCACATGGACGACTTTGAATTTATTCTGAACATCATCTCCAGCTGACTAACATTTTGTAAGAGCTTTGCAGTTCCATTTCTATTTTGTCTAAAAAACATTTACGATATGTACACTTATTAACGTGTTAACACCCGCATGTTCTGAAAGTAGGTCAAGCTTGTCAGTTAATTGTTGAAGTATGTGTGAGTATGTATGCATATCCTGTATGGAGAACTACATACTTACCGAGGTTTAGGTCATGTATATCAGCTAAGATGAATGTCACATGTTGTTGATTCAGTCACTCGCTTTCATTTGTGTTCTTATTCTTATAGAAATCTACCTTTCACTTTTTTGTTTTCTATCCTTTTTATTAGTTTTTGTAACTTCTAACCGCCTTACAGAATGGCCTCACAAGTTCAGAACATGATATTCTGTGCAGGTTGTTCTGTTGACTGACATACATTCATTAATGATTTACTGTTATAATCAGTGGTAGTTCTCACAATATCATCTAGTGTTATTCATTTTTCACTACTTTACCATTTTTTCTTGCACCTAGTCTGCTTGTCTCGGCGTGAATATGTCCTGTCTCCAATAACAATATCAACAAAGCTGAATTTGTACAAGAAAGTACCTTACACTTTATCCACCATGCAGATTGATTTGTTTAATTTTTTTTTTCCGTTTGTTTTTTTCCTGTTTAACACATGTTTTTGAGCAGTTTGCTGCCTGCCTCACCCTTCAACAACAGAGC